>NW_006435913.1:0-502 GCF_000325575.1 Pteropus alecto
CGAGTCTGGGCTCTCAACCACAGCCAACCACAAACTCCACGCACCACACCCTGGCCAGTGCGGATGCCCTGACCACCACATGCTCATACCCAAGCATGAGCATGCGCCCACACACATACACACACGCACACACAACTTCACCTACCTCATCCCCCAACCATCACGCCCCAGTTCAACCACCACAAACACCCGTAGCATCCATGATCCACATACACTTCTAATCACAACATATGTATGCCATGTCATGACAAGACAGGCACCAACTAAGACGCCTCGCAAAACTCAGCATATATATACTACCATCAACAACAACATAAACGTTCAGCTGTATCACATGCATACCCCCATTCCCTCTACCACACCCCACACCAGCCACGACACACATACACCTACCACGACATATGTGCCTTGATATATAGAGTCACGTGCCACATAATGACGTTTTAGTCAATGACCGGACCACATACACAATGGTGGTATACCATAGGGCCTAGGTGTGTAG
>NW_006435914.1:0-454 GCF_000325575.1 Pteropus alecto
CAGCCAACATTATACTTCATGGCGAAAAACTAAAAGCCTTTTCCCTAAGATCAGGAAGAAGACAAAACTGCCCACTATCACCACTGTTATTCAATATAATATTGGAGGTCCTAGCGAGTACAATCAAGCAAGAGAAAGATATAAAAGGAATCCAAATAAGAAACAAAGAAGTCAAACTGTCACTAGTCGTAGATGACATGATTCTCTAATAGAAAATCTTAAAGACTCCACAAGAACACTACTAGAAACAATAAGCAAATACAGTAAAGTTTCTGGATAAAAATCAATGTTCAAAAATTTTTAGAGTTCCTATACTCTAATAATGAATTGTCAGAAAAAGAAGTGGAAAAAACAATTCCTTTTGCAGTTGCAACAAAAAGAATAAAATACCTAGGAATAAACTCAACAAAACACTTGAGGGGCCTATATAATAAAAACTATAAGACCCTATTAA
>NW_006435915.1:0-769 GCF_000325575.1 Pteropus alecto
GTTTTCCATAGTGGCTGTAACAATTTGCAGTCCTGCTAGCAGTGTATGAGGGTTCTTATTTCTCCCCATCCTCTCTAGCATTTGTTATTACTTGTCCTGTTAATTATAGCTATTCTAACAGGTGTGAGATGGTATCTCATTGTGGTTTTGATTTACATTTCCCTAACAGCTAGTGATGTTGACCATCTTTTCATAAATTTTTGACCATTTCGATGTCCTCTAGGGTGAAGTATCTGCTCAGATCCTCTCTCCATTTTTTGATTGGATTGTTTGTTTTTTTGTTGTTGTTATGGAGTCGTATGAGTTCTTTGTATATTTTGAATATTAGGCCCTTATTGGAGGCGTTCCATGCAAATATATTTTCCCATTTGGATGGTTGCTTCGTTATCTTGTTCAGAGTTTCTTTTGCTGAGCAGAAGCATTTTAGTTTGATGTAATCCCATTCATTTATTTTAGCTTTTACTACCCTTGCCTTTCAGGTCAAATTCATTAAATTCTCATTAAGTCCAAGGTCTTTGAGTTTAGTTCCTATGTTTTCTTCTATGCTTTTTATTGTTTCAGGTCTTATATTCAGGTCTTTAATCCATTTTGGTGTGTGGTGATAGAGAACAGTCTAGTTTCATTCTTTTGCAGGTGGCTTTCCTGTTTTCCCAGCACCATTTATTGAAGAGGCACTCCTTTCTCCACTGTATGATTTTGACTTTTTTGTCAAAAATTATTTGTTCGTATAAATTTGGGTTTATTTCTGGACTCTCAATTCTATTCCACT
>NW_006435916.1:0-6982 GCF_000325575.1 Pteropus alecto
ACTAGATGGTAAATTTGGTTTTATTGTATTTCTCTGTTGTGATAGCGACGTGCTTGTTGCTCTTTCTTTCATTAAGGTCATTTGGTTCCAAAACTTTGCTCCCACCGTAATGCATTCTTCAGTTAACCCAATTTGTCACGGGGTATTATAGTTGAAATAGCTTAGAGTTTTGTTTGTCAAACTTAAGTTTTATTTTGGGAGGATATCTATGCCTTTCATGAGGGATATATACTATTAAATTTCCAGTGTTTTAATATTCTTTTCATTTTGATGTAAAGTCATTTAATAAGGATCTCGTAAATCTTTTCCAGGAAATATTTGTAGTGAAATCTGGTATGTGTCCTATGGGCTGGTGAGTCCACCAGAAATGTTACTCAGGTGCCTAGCTTTTCAGCTAAACCTTTCTGCTTAGGATCCTAGGTTTTCAATCTTCTCATTTGAGGAAGGATATTCCCATGGGGAGAAAGGCTACCAGATTTGGTTCTCACCCCCTTTGCTGGTCTTTTCCCTGAGATTTAGTCTTTGCAGTGCTTGATTATTTGGGTTTGTATCTTCAAACAGATGTCTTATATTTTTCCATATTTCAGTTTTTCTCAGTAGAATATTTGGCCTGAAATGTCTGGTCTGCTATTAGTAGAAGAAGGTATCTTCAGAAACACTATTTTGAAATGTTTTAATTTGTATATATATTGCTTCTTATATATCCAGTTAATGCAGTTTGTAAATTAAGAATATAAGCAATTTAAATTAAATGTTCAAAATAGAAAGTATCAAAATAGAAAGGGATAACTGTGCATTCATTTGCAGATACGAAAAATAATACAGAGATCCCTGTGTACCTTTTAGTTATTTCCAGCCAATTTTAACATCTTCCAAGAGGAAAGTAAAATTTCTCAGTCAGGACGTTCACATCAATACAGTCAAGATATAGATATCATTTCCATCACCACAAAGATTCCTTATATTTTAGTTAAAGGCAAATCCATCTCCCTCATCCCCTCCTGTCCTTGAATTCTGGCAACCACTAATCTGTTCTTCATTTCTAAAATTTTTCATTTCAAGATTGTTATGTAAATGCAGTCATACTACATGTGACCTTTGTGATTGGCTCATTTCAGAACATGTAATTCTCTGTAGAATCATCGAAGTCATTGTTTCCATCAGTTGTTTATTCCATTTTCTTTTTGAGTAATATTTCACAGTGTGGATGTACCATATTTTGTTCAACGATTCACACTTTGGTTTTTAATGTATTTTTTATTTTTTGTTAAAAGTTATTGGAGTGACATTAACAAAATCAAATAAGTTTCAAGTATATCATTCAACAGTAAGTCGTATGTATTTTGCATTGTGTGTTCACCACCCAGAGTTACATTTCCTTTCATCACCCGATATTTGACTCTTTTACCTGTCTCTACTTCCTCTCTTTCCTTCTTCCCTCTGGTAACCACTAATCCTCTGCCCATGTCCATGTCTCTGTTTGTTTATCATGTTTGTTTGTTGTTTTCAGTTTCATATTTCACATATGAGTGATATCAAGTGGCTCTTTTCTGAGTTATTTCACTTAGCATGATTATCTCAAGATCCATCCATCAGCCATTCACTCTTTGAAGACTATATGGTTGTTTCTAGTTTTTGGCTAATACTGATAAATCTACCATAAACATTTGTGTATGGGTTACTGTGTGAATGGTATCTTCATTTCTCTTGGATTAATATCTGAGAGTGCATTTACTATATCATATATTTCCAAGCTCAGTTTTTTAAGAACCTGCCTGTTTTCCAGCATGACTGCAAAATTTTACATTTCCACAAGTATTTTTTTAAGTAGTCCAGTTTTCCTCTATCTCATCAGCATTTGTTTATGTCATTATTTTTTTATTTTAGTCATTCTTTTCTGTGTAAAGATGTCTCACTGCGGTTTTAATTTGCATTTACCCGATGGCTATAATGTTGAACATTTTTTCATGTGCTTATTTGCCATCTTCACATGCTCCTTAGTGAAATTTTTGTTCATATCTTTTGCTCATTTTCAAATCACATTGTTTATTTTATATTGCTACTTTAAGAGTTCTTTATATATTCTAGATACTAGTTCTGTATTGGCCCTATGGCTTGAAAATATTTTCTCCAAATCTGTAACTTGTCTGTTTATACTCTTAACTGACGATGCAACTTTTTAAATAGGAAAATCTTTAAATAATATGGAGTCTAAAGTATCAAAATTTTTCCTTTATGGGTCAAATTTTGGTGTCAAGTTTAAGGACACTCCTTAGACCTAGGCCCAAAGATTTATTGCCGCTATTTTGAAAAAAAAAAATATGATTCATTACAAGCTCATTTTTGTATAAGTTGTTAGGTTTAGATTCAGGTTTACATTTTTGTGTATGGTTATCCAATTGCTCTAGCACCATTTGTTGAAAAGTTTATTCTTTTCTCCATGAAATTGCTTTTCCAGCTTTATAAAAAATGTGTTGGCCATACTGGTATGGGGCCGTTTTTGAGTTCTTTTTCTATTGTGTGAGACTGTGTGTCTGTCTCTCCAACAATATCACACTATTGTGGTTACTGTAGCTAGAAAATATGCCTTGAAATTGGGTAGAGTGATTCTTCCAAGTTCATTCTTCTTTTTAAAAATAGTTTTTATTCTGTGTCCTTTGTCCTATCATATACATACTAGAACAATTTTGTCTGTATCTTTAAAAAACTTTGTTATAATTTTATTAGGAATAGGATTAAACTAATATATCAGTTTGTGGAGATTGAAATGTTTATTTTACTATGTTGAGTCTTGCAATACATGAATATGGTACATTTCTTCATATCTTTATATCTTAAATTTCTTTGATCAGTTTTTGTAGTTTTAGCATATAAAACTAGGGATCGCCATTTGAATTCTTTATTCTTCGTGTTCTACTTAGTGTCATCTCCTATAATATACAATAGTATTGTGCTTTGGCAAAATGTATTTAAATACAAGATGCGTTATATAAACATAACACGTATCAGAAACAATTAAGTACCAAGTAATATATAGAACATAAGTGCAACAAGTATTTATGAGCCTGTCTGTCACCAATTTATATATCACCTATCTATATATCTATCTAGTGTGTTTGTGTGCTTCATGTACTCTAATTTTGGTGGACAGTAATTATGAATGATAGAAGAATAATAAAAGTGAAATTAGTAACATCCATCAAAGGATATACAAAAAAATTCATAGAAATGGACAGTTACCTCTAAAGTGCACTTTAAATTTAGTATAAGTGTGTTCTAGTTACAGTAAGTAGAGTATTACCTATATATTTTTGTGTTATGTTTGGTGCTTACTCAAGGGATTGGTCTTTGAATTTTTGACTTCTTGTGGTGTACCTAGTTTTATACGGTATCATTCTTTCCAAATGTAACCTGTTGTGTGTTATGTGCTGTTGAGTTAGCGCGGATTCCTGGGAACCCTGTGAATGAGTGATGTGCATTATGTCCTGTCCCCGACAGCCCTGCTCAGCTCCTGTGGACTCATGCCTATGACTTCAGTTATGGAGCAGTCCATCTGATATTCTGTCTTCATTTTTCCTTCTGCCTTCTATTTTCTCCCCATTATTATCTTTTCCAAAGAACCCTGCCTTCTCATGATGTGCCTGAAGTGGGACAGTTTCAGTTTTATCATTTTTGCCTCCGGCGATGTTTCTGGCTTAATTTGCTCTAGGACTCACCTTTTGTAAGCTTACAAGAGGAAATTTGCATTTATTCTTCCATTAAAGAATCAATTTTTTTTCAAAGAAATTATAGAAATGTTAGCCTTTTATAATTATCCACATGTTTTCTCTATTCACTGCTCTTCATTTGTATGTATACATCTTAGTTTAGAACTTTCTTTAGCATCACTTGTATTACAGGTTGATCAGCGATGAACTATCTCAGATTTGGTTATATGGCTGTGTCTATTTCACTCTCATTTGGAAGGATAATTTTGCTTGCTATAGAATGTGAGATGGGAGTTCTCTTTTTTTTCTTCCTTGGTGCTTGATGCTGTCCTATTTTCTTTGGTGGGTCTTGGATACTGTAGAGAAAGAAGGCAGTTACCATTTAAATCATCATTCCCTGGTACATAATGTATTTTTAAGTCTTTGATTTTTTTGGTGGATATATGTTTGTTCAATTCATTAATATATTTCATATTTTATATAGACGTCCAATGTAGAGTTTATTAATAGTATTTCAAAAACTTAAGCTATTTTATCATTAAAATTATTCTCCTTACGTAAGAAAATAGCTTATTTAATTGACAAGAGCAGACAAACCCCCCAAAGTAAAAAGCTGTATGAAAAGCACTAAAATAGCATAATTTCTTAATAAAATTTAAAAAATATCGGCATAAAGATATACAATTAAAACAAACACATTCACAAGCAAAATGTTAAAAATGTTTGTTTTTACAATTTCTCTTCCAATGCTTATGTTGACCTGGATGTGATAGTGTATGAGGAGAGCCAAAAATCTCTTGAAGAATAATGATGTGAGATAGATATATATTTAATATAATAGTTTTGGTATTCAAGTAATTATTAAATGATAGACTACTTAACAAATGGAATTAGTAATTTGCATCCCAGGATATAAAGAAAATAAAAATAAATGGTCCATTAGTATATTAACATGCTTAATACTTAATGAATGTAAACCTTTTAAATACCAAGATATCCTTATTTATCTCGATAGTGCGTTATTGAAGAAATATGAAATGGTGCTGGGTTTTTGGAATATAATTTGTCATTTTTTGTTAAATTTTAAATACAAAATATTTTGCACAGTAATTTTCCTTCCAGGACTGTATCTGACAAAGGTGCTCACACATGCACATTAAGAAACAGTACAAGAAAGGCAAAACAAATGCCACTGAATTGTTCACTTTAAAGTGGTTTATTTTATGTTACAAGAACTTCACGTCAATTTTATGAAAGTAAGAAAAGGAGGGAAAAAGGCAAAACAGCTTTTAAAAAACTTATGCTGTTCCTATACTGTTTTACTTTGCAGCTTTTAGAATCTCTCATTGAAATTGTTACAGAATTCATCTCCAAGATTTATTGCTAGTATAAAGAAAGCACGTTGTAATTTACTTACAGACGTATGTACAAATATGTAAATACATGATTCACTTCAATACATGTGCATATTTTATATATACTTCATTGCCAATCATTATCACCTCTTATAGGGATATGTATTGGCATTCTTTCTTTGAAAATTTTACACCGAACATATGCCAAATGTGTATGCATTTAAAGATGTAAATAAAAACAAATAGTCACATGATGACCTATTACTAATAGTTGTTTTGAAAGATCTGTGCTGTCTTGTCTTCTAAGTAGTACAGAATAGCATTACAAGTTAGGCTTATAGACAGATTTAGAAAAGAGTTAGAAAGAGTTAGAGGCAAAATACAATGAAAATATTTTAAAAATAAATGTAAAGAAACTAATTTCACTATGAACCAGTTAAGAGAAGCTGAACTCTAGTTAGTGAGATCATTAAACTACAGTCCATAAGTAAAATTACCACAAATAATGTTCTATTTTATTGTTCCACTGGGATTAAATGTCACGTGTATTGCAAATTTTATCTTCTGTACTGGAGCTTCTGTTACCATGATATCATAAAAATGACAAAAATATTCAGGATTATAACACTCTAGTTTTATTTGATAAATATATAGAAAAGCCTTAAAATATGACCTCATCATGTGGTATTTGTGCCATTTCTTATGATAGGTATAAAAATTTATTAAGATTTGATATTCTTAGAAAAATCTGTTCATGTTAAACTGAATGCAATCTAGCAAATTTGCTAAATACTCTAAGCAATTCTAATGTATTACCTACAGGTTGCTTTCAGTCTGTCAACATAATCGTGCTCTTGAATAAAGTTTTTCCATTTCCTCCTTTCAAGTCTTTATAGAGGTTTTCTTTTTCTTGCATTGTTGCCCTGGATAGGACCTCTATAAAATGTTGATTAGAATTAGTGATATTAGGCATCCTTTTCTCAGTACTCACCTCTAGGTGAAAATTCTCAATATTCCAATTCCAATCATGATATTCTTCCATTCTCTAAGTTATTTTTCATCACACGTGAACAGCAAATTTTGTCAAATCATTTTTCTGCCTATTGGGATAAGACATGATCTGTTCCTTTGTTAAAATCATTTGATTTCTGAATATTGAATCTACGATAATTTATTCTTGGCTTAAACCAAAATTGTTCATGCCGTATTATATATTTGATGTATTTTAGGATTCTGCTCGTCAAAAAGTTTTGCTGCCATTGTTGTATGTTATGAGGGATATAAACCTAAGATAATATCCTTCATAGTTCTATGTAAAGTTTAGACAGATCCAATAAAAAGATTTGGAGAGTGCTTTTACTCTTTCTCTTCTGTGGAAGAGGTTGTACCAGGTTAATTTCTCTTTCTCAGTTATATGGTAAAGTTCATGGTTTAAAGCTCTAGGCATGGAAATCATTTGTAGGAAGTTTCGTTAGACAAAATTGACTTGATAGATAAAGGACTATTAATGTTTCCCAAGATCAATGGACATATGCGTGTTTCTTTTTGAATTTGTCATTTTGTGTAATTTCTAATATATCAGAATGAATTTCCTTATTATGTATATGTTTCCAGGATATGTGGTATTATGCTCTCTACATGCTTGGTATTGATTATTTGAGCCTACTTTCATTCTTAATATGTCTTTTCTAGTGGTCTTTACTCCTTGAAGTTCTCAGTTTCTTTTTTTCTTTTTCTTTTTTCTTTTTTAGGCGAGGCAACCCTTGGTTGACCTCACAGATTAACTAAGCATTGTGCTTTAATAAATTATTTCTAAAATGGTAAGAACAGTAGAGTCCAGTTAAAGAATCTATGCAAATCTGAGGAAATTATTCTAATGGTTTTGAATGTATCCGCCTCTTGTTTAAAGGAGGCACACTT
>NW_006435916.1:8117-38729 GCF_000325575.1 Pteropus alecto
AGATTTTTCATTATAGATTCAACTTATTTACTAAACATAGGACTGTGTAGATTTCCGTTTCACTTTTTGTTAAGTTGGGTTTTATATTTCATATAATTTCATATTTATTGGAATACAATTGCTTATATTTTGTCTTTGTTTCTAAATTCTTTAATGACATTTCTCACATATATAATGCATTTCTTCCATTACCGATGAATGAATTTTTTAATCTTAATGCAATGTCACTCTTTATCTCCAGTTATCCTCCTTTCCTGGAAGTCTAATTTGTTTATCATTAATTTACTCTTCTCAGTTTTTTTATGCTTAATTTTGCATGGTGTATCATTTTTCTGTACTGTTACTTTCAACCTTACAATATCTTTCATTTTAAATTGCTCTTCATATAACCAGCATGTAATTGGGACTTGCTTTTTTTCTAGTCTGAAAAACTTTACATTTTAATTGGAAAGTATAGACTTTATAAAGTTAGTATTTTATGAATATGGATTGATGTATAGTTGTCCATTTTTTCCTTCCTTTTCTGTTTTTCCCATCTCTTTTTATTTCTCTGTTCTTTTTGTGCTTGCTTTTGTTTTTTATTGAGTAATTTTTGCCATTCAATTTAAATTCCTGTCTTGGATTTTTATCTTCGGCAATTTAAACACATGCCACAAGGTTTTGACACTCCCTTGCTTCAAGAGTTGGAGTTCATGGCCCTTCCCAGGATTCTGGACAGTTGCCACATATGTTTTGACACTTTTGCTTCAAGAGATGCCCTTTATGGCCCCTCCCAGGTTTATGGGCCTACCTCGGTGACTCTCTTGTAACCAATAGAATGCAGCAGTTTGGTTGCTTTGTGAGCTCATAGGCTGAAATGTCAATCAGCTGCCATTACCAACGACCAACAGTGGAGGGCGCCATCTTGGCCCGCCATCTTTGACTCTTGTTTTCTGTTGGTTTTGTATGCAGCACGGGCTGTTAGCCATGTAATTTACAGTTTATCGACCAAAAAGTTGTCTCAGGTTTGTTTATGTAGCTATGTCTTATTTAACTCTCAGTTTGGAAGCTTAATTTTGATGGATGTAGAATTCTGGGTTGACAGTTTTATATTATCTTTCAGCATCGGAAGGATTCTTCATTTTCTCTGGTTCTCTGTGGATTCCATTGAGAGGGCAGCCATCTTATAAATCATTTTTTCTGGGATAGGTAATATATCTTTATTTTTCAGATGTTTTCACTTGGTATATGTTTGTTGATTTTACTTGTATTCTTTTTATTTTATATAGATGCCTAATATGTAGTTAAATAATATTTCAAAAATTTCAAAACCTATATTGTTAATAGAAATTATTCCATTTATCTAAAGAAAAGTATTTGATTGACAGTAGCAAGAAAACAGCAAAAGCAAATCTCCCATAGGAAACTATATTTTATTTTTAACTCTTATTTAATACACACCTACAAATTACATAGAAAATAAAATAATTTAAGTACATTCCCAAGTAAAATATCAAAATTGCTTTTATAATTGCTTATCTGTTGCTAATGTTGACATGCATGAGAAAATGTATGAAAAGAAATTAAATTCCTTTATAAAGAATCATGAAGTGACTCGTATTACCTACAGTAAAATACTTGCATTGGCAAGTCATATTATATATCTGAAACTATTTGTGTAAATATAGTCTATTATGGGAGTTGATTCAGTAACAGGCAATACATAGAAGATAAGGGAAAGTAACAAGTACATGCATACATACAGTTTTACTATATAAAATTTTTGTTCTAAATAATTAAAAAGCGATAAACTAACAAACGGAATAGTAAAATACAACAGTTTACACAAAATAAGCATGAATTGTCCATAATTATATTGAATGTGCTTAATAATTAGTACAAATTAAAGGAAAAACAAAATTCGCTTTATCGTGATAACAAATTATTGAGGAATTATAAAGCTGTACTGGTCTTTTGGAAATTAATTTGGCATTTTTACCAACTTTTTTACATACTCTAAAATAATTTGACTTGAGGACTATATCACAATTGAGCATAAATGTATGGTTACATAATTGGCAAAGGAACTATTTTTTAATGAATTATATTGTGTTCATTTTATGGATATTATGTAACTATACAGTCAATCAGGTGTATCTTGTATACTTATACATAATATCTCCATGATGTATTGCTAATAAAGAAAAAAGGTAATTAAAATTTCAAATGTGTGCGTATATAAATATATTCTGTATGTAAATGCATAGTTATGTATATATCTGTTTCTGTGCACACTTTATTGATATTCTTGGATATTTCTGAAATGAAATATGCATTGCATTTTTTTTGAAAATTTTTGCAGTGAGCAAAATTTGCTAGTAGTATTAAAAGAAAATTAAATAGTTATATGATGGTATATCACTAATGATCGTTTTCTGAACCTCTATTTACATGATTTTCCCTCTTACGGTAGTACAGAATAGGTAAGAAGTCATGCTGAAAACATTGACTGATTTGAGATCAGCTTTTTTAAAGTGTGTCATAATAAATTATTTCCCCATAAAACTTATGATTTTATTTCTCTCGTTTCTAAAATGAGATCATTAAATAGGAATCGTAGGTAACATTGTCACAAATAATGCTCTTTTTGTTGTTCCCCTGGCATTCAATGGCAAGTGTATTGTAAAGTTTCTAATCTTTTGTGATCTCTATTAGCATAATATCATTAAAAATGACAATATCAGAGTTATCATGACTCTCGAAATTTATCCGAAAGCTGCATAGAAAATGCCTTAACAACATATCCTTGTCCTGTGGAGTTTTTGTGCTATTTCTTATGATGTATATGAAAAGGTTATTGCTATTCTCAGAGAAATGTGTTTATGTTTAACTGTATCCAACAACCTTGATAAATCAGTTCTAATGCTTTACCTATAAGTTGCTTTTAGATAGTATGGAGACATAATTATGTGATCTGTGAATAAGACGTGTTCATTTAGTCATGTCCAATCTTTATGCTTGATTTCTCTTCTTTTTCTTTATTTCATTATTGTCCTGACTAAATTTTCCCTAAAATGTTGATTACAAGTGGTGTTAGTAGACATCCTTGTTTCTAGTTTGATCTCAAGGAAAATTTTTTAATATTTCACCAGTAAATATATATGCTGTAGCTTTCTAAGGTTTTTTTTTTTAAAAATCATAAGTAGGTAGTTAATTAAATCAAATATGTTTTCTCTACTGACTGCCATAGTGACATGATTTCATTCCTCTGTTTTTCAAGGGAGTTTTACTTGAAAGTGTTAAACCAACAGGAGTCCATTCTTGTATTAAACCTAATTTGTTTCTTGTGTATTACATAGTTGAATTATCTTTGGATTCTGTTAGTCAAACATAAGGTTTTCACTTACTTTACTTTTTTGGTGTTTGTCATGAGGCATAAAAACTTTGATTTTCCTTTCATTCAATGATATCATTTTGATATCAAGTTTCTAGGGGTCTCATAAAACATTTTGGCAAGGGTTTTTTGCTGTTTCTCTTTCGTGGAAGGGGTTGTTCAAGATTGGTGTTATTTATTTCTCAGTTATATGAGAAACATCAGGATATCAGAATATGGAATTCAGGTTTTGGAAGGTTTTTCTATACAGTTGCAGTTTATTAAATAGATAGAGAATCCTTGAGATTTCCTAGTTTAACTCTCTTGTTATTTAAGAAAACATTTATCATTTCATAAATTTGAAATTCATTGCCATATATTTCCTTATAACAGAATGTATGTGTCTCAGGAACCTAAAGATCATCCGCTCTATAATCCTGCTATTCATAGTGTGTGTCTTCTTCATCCCCTTGATCAGTATTGCCAGGGGTTTATCATATTTTTATCATTTAAATAAAAAAGTCTTGGATTTGTCATTTATTTATGTTTTCATAATTGGTGTTAATTTTTCATGTTCAAAATTTCAGTTTTAAATTCCTTCTTTATATTCTCATTTTGTGAAGTGTATTTTCAAATCTTAAATTTTTAGGCTATCCTCTTTTGCATCAGTGCTCTAAATTTTCCTTTAGACACATATTTTGATGCATCCCACATAATTTTTAACAACTTAATTGAATTTACTTGATTTAAAAGGAACTGCACGACTTAAAAGTAAACAAAATATATTTTGATACATGTGTGCATTTATGTGTGCATGTGTGTGTTTGTGAAACCTTCACCACACTCAAGATAGCTAATGAAGGTATTCATCCTTCTCCCTAGATTTGGATTTCTCCCTCGTTATCCTGCTCAAGCACTCCCCACTTTCCCCTGCTAGGGACATTCTTATATGAGTCTTTGCGTGGACATATAATTTCATCTTTATTGGATAAACTCTGAGGAATAGAATGACTGGATTATGTGAGAGGTGTATTTTAAAGTTGTGTTAGAATGTGTCAAAATGTTTTGCAACTATACCAGTTTACATCTAACAGTGTGAGTCATAGTTGCGTTAGATTCCTGGGGGCACTGGTTATGGTCAGTGTTTTTAATTGTAGCTCTTTCAATGGGTTTGCAGTGGTATTTTTTATTGTATGCTGGATTTTCTGTATGAAATATTATTGAAGTAGTCAGGGGCTCTGAATGATTTTTTCTTCTTCCAGTGAGCATTTGTTTTTGCTTCTGAGAGGCTGACAGTATGTGGGCAGTTCATCTCATGGCAATCAGGGAATTAATTCTTTTGAAGCTGGGTCTCAGGTTTGGTGACCGGTTTTCTGTTTCTGGTTGATGTGAACGTTTAGGGCAGTGGACTCGCCGGGATCACAAATGAACTGGGTCGTCTTCCAGAGTCTTCCTCTCTCTGACGCATCTTTTCTCCAGGCTGTGTTCTCTGAGCTGGGGAGACTGCTGGAAGCCCTCCTCAGCTGCGTAGTTTCTAAACGACAACTTTCTGTTTAGCATCTTGGCTTCTCAACACCCCCTCACGAAGGTACCAAATTTGGGTCTCATCACTTGGGCTTCTCTTCTGTGCTCTCGTCTCTTCAAATGCTTGCATCCTTGGGTTAGCGGTGTCTTTGAGTAATATCTTTCCTATCTTTCTGGTTTCTTAATTTTTCTGAGCAGACTAATTGGGTTGATAGAGGTGCTCAGTCATTACTGAAAGCAGACAGATACATATATACTCTTTTTTTGGAATAAGTTTTTATAATTGTTTTTCCTGCTATACTTTATTAGTTCAGTCTTTATATCAATAAGAAAACAAAATTTTTTTAAGGCATGTAATCTTCCAAAGAGTGGATCTTTCCTGTCCTTATTTGCCTAGTTTACTCATTACTTTTTTTTTATCGATTGCCTAAGTGTTTCTCTAGTTCCCAGTGTGTGCCAGATAAGGATTATGTGGTGCAGGTACATAATTCCACTTGGTGTAGCCTAGTGAAAGCCAAACAAGTGAATGTGGGTCATATTACAAAAGATAAGTTTTCTGATAACTTTTAATGTACAGTAGTCTAAAATGTTACCTATACCTCTTTGTATTATGTTTACTGGTCCCTCTAGAGGTTGGCAGATGAAACGTTACTTACCTTGGTCTACTTAGAGTTAAGAAAGTACCAATTTAAGTAAATGCAGTCTCACAACAGGATAATCCCACGTATCTCGCTCCCCCTTTCTTTGTGGTCTTTTTTTCCACATATTTCATTTAAAAATTTTATTAAAACCTCGAATTGATGGTTATTCTTTATTCCCTTTAATTTTCGTTTTTTGAGTTTTAATCATCTGAACCAAAGGAATTTTTCCCTTTAATTTTCTTGAATGAAGGAAATTTGATATTCATTTTAATATATAATCTTGAGCTTTTACATTTCAGTGAATTTTGCAAGTCATCTATTTTATTTACGAAATGCTAAGTAACATTTTTGTTTAAAAATCAGTTGTCTTTTTAATTTTCTAATTCCCCATTTGAATTCCTCTTTGATATATTGTTTATGTGGTGTGGAGTGGTTTTGCTTCTGCTTATCTTTAAATTTTAAATTTCCGGCAGTTGATTTATTTTAACAGCTTTATTGAGGTGTATTTGATATACAAAGCCCTGCACATATTTAATCTATACAATTTGATGGGTTAGAGTACATGCATATACTTATGAAACCATCATTACAATCAAGGTAGACATCTAATTTCTGTTGTTGTGTCAGGGAACCTACTTTATTTTAATCCTTTTAAAACTATTGGTTGTTGGATGGTGTATTCAGTAGATGTATTCTAGGTCTAGATGTTTATGGTGTTGTTCGTATTTTATACTTATTTGTTGATATTTTGCCTCGTTCTATTCATTGTTGAATGTGAGGTAGTGAAATCTCCACATAGTACGGTTGAAATGTCTGTTCTTCCTCTCAATTCTATCAGTTTTCCTTGAAGTATTTTTGAATTCTCTTGTTAGGGGGCCTATCTGTTCATAATTTTTACATCTTGTGGACAGTTGATCCTGTTATCATTATAAAATGTCTAGTGACAGTTTTGTCTGATTTTGCTTGATATTAATATAGCCACTCCAGCTCTCTTATGTTGCCCTTTGGTATGTTTTCACATTCTTTTACTTTCAGCATATTTGCAACTTTAATATGTGTGTCATGCAGATCATATATAGTTGTATCTTATTTTCTTATTTGGTCTGACAGTCTTTTGCTTAGATTGCTTAATCTATTCACATTTAATGTTATTCTTGGTATGGTTGATTTTTATCTGCATTTTTATTCTATATGTTCGTGACTGTTTCCCTCTTTGTTTCCCATTTATTGATTTCCTTTTATTAATTAGAACATTTAAATTTCATTAACAATTTAACCTTATTTCTGGATTATTATCTTAGTGGTTTCTCTGTGGTTTACAATATAAATCTTAGCTTATTAGAGTCTACTTCAGACTTACATTAAATTAGTTCCATTAAAATATAGAACATTTATTCCTATATAGCTCTCATTTTTGTTATACATATTATGTTTATATATGTTACATTTTATATGTTACATTAATATCTCATTTTTGCTATACATATTATGTTTATATATGTTACACACCCAACAATATAGTATTATATATTAAGTATTTTATGTAATCTTATTTGTGATGAAGAAGCTGGAGGAAAGGAGATAAATCATATTTATAGATTTTTTAATATTAAACTTCTTATGTACTATATCTAAATCATTTCATTTCTTCCTGTGACTTGTGTTACCATTTGTTTTATTTCTTTACTCCAGTATAGATTCATTCACAATTCCCCTTTTTGTGGTCTTATTGTCAAATATATTACATTTATATATGATACATGACCAAAATACAATTTTATAGGTAACGTTTTGTGCAGTTGTCTTTTAAATCAGTTATGATAAGAAGGAAACATCAAAATTTAATTATACTTCGAACTGTCATTCCCTACATAATTACTTTTACTGGAGAGCTTTGTTTCTTCCAGGTGGATTTTAATTGCTGTCTGGTGTCACTCCTTTATGCCAGAGAACTTCCTTTAGAATTTCTTATTTTGCAGGATTTGTAACAAATCTTTGCATGTCTCAATTTTTGTTGTTAAAAACTAGGTATGTTGGATAAGGTAGGAAATGTGGCGTCTACTTCCCTCACCTGGCTTCTTATTGTTTGTTTTGTTGTTTGCTTGGTGGCAAGGCTGAACTAATTATGTGAATTGTTTCCACGGAAATGTGCATCTTCTGATATCTTTGTTCACATTTCTCCTCATGTTTCTATCTTTTAACCTGTCTTCTTAGAGATCCTCTCCTGGTCAGTATAACACACTTATCCGTCAGATATTGTATACTTTAGCTCCCGAACCAAAAATGATGTTTGTGGCTTGGAAACTGTGCTTTCATGGTTCTGGGTTTAAAATTATATCTTTTATTTCATCAATAGAAAGAGTCTGCTCCATTTTTCTGGTTCTCCATGACTCCTTTTGAAAAGATAACCATCATTTAAATCATTGTTCATGGATTAGTAATGTATATTTATTTCTCAGAAGTTTTTGGTGAGCATACATTTGTTCACTTCATTAATATTTATATTTGATATAGATGTCAAATATAATGTTTAGTAATAAAAGATTTTAAAAACTTCAGCTTTTGTGTCAATCCCAGTTATTCCATTTATGTAAATAAAAGGATAATTTATTTGATTGACACTAATAATAAGGCAAAGCAAAAGCAAAACATTTGGCTGATATGAAAAATAACAAAAGCCAAAAATCAAAAATTTTATTTTATATTTAATTTGTAAATCTATCTGCACGTATTTTACACAAATTAAAATAAATTAAAGCACATTCCAAGCAAAATATCAAAATGGTTTGTTATTATTGCTACTGTGGTGTTACTTGTGACTTAGATGAGAAATTGAATGAACAGCCACAATCTCCTGATAAAGAATAATGAAGTGACATTTGTATTGCCTAATTGCAAAATATTTCACATCTATGGCTATTCTATAACACATAATACCATTATGCTTTGGTGGAACGTACTCTGTATTAAAAGTGATTTATATAAATACAGTAAATATCAGAACCAATCAGTAACAAGCAATATATAGCATATAAAGAAGATAATGAGAAGATATGAGTAAGAATATCTATAGGCTTAACATATAGTAATTTTGGTATTTCAAATAATTATGTAATGATAAGTTAACAAATGAGCTTATCAGTTGCATCTAAGTGTATGCACAAATTAAGTATAAATTAGCAATTCCTCTATTAATTGCTTAATTATGCTTAATGTTTAGTATAAATGAAATACATAACAAGACAATTTTTGTCTTGATATCAGTTTATTGAGCAGTATAAAATTACACTGACTTTTTAGTAGTGATTTGGCACTTTTTACCAGTTTTAATTTACCTACACCTTTACGCAGTAATTTGCCCTTTAGTACTGCATCTGACACACTCATACATGTGCGTTAAATTATGGGTACAGAAAAGTCAAGACTGCTATTTCTGAATAAGTTATACTTTGTACCATGCAGCCATTCAGAAATTAATTTTAAATTACTTTCAGATATGTGCACAATTTATTATTTATGTGAATACATATTTATGTATATATCTCCTAATATATACATTTCATTGCTTAATCATGGTTACTTCTGAGAGGGAATATGGATCTACATTTTTCAAGATTTTTCACTGAACCCACAATAATGTGTTATTAATAAAAGATAAATCAAAGAAATAGAAACAAGATGGCATATGTTTTGCTTTCCTCCCCTTTTTGAGTTAGTGCACGACAAGATAAGAAGTTATGCTTAAAAACAACAAAATTAGACAAGAGTTCCACTGATATTAAATGTCAAGTGTATTATAAAGTTAATCTTATATTCAGTGGCTTCTGTTACCATGATATCAGAGGAAATTATAATGATGATTAGGGTTATAGTGACTCTCACGTTTATCTGATAAGTATATAGAAAAATCCTTAAAAATATAACCTCATCCTGTGGATTTTTGTGCCATTTCTAATGATGTATATGAAAAGTTTATTAAGAATTGTTTTTCTCAGAAAAAATGTGTTTATGTTTTACTGTATGGTATTCATCAATCTTGCTAAATCTTTTAGCTTATTATTTCTAATACATTACCTACAGATTGCTTTTAGATATTCTGGAAATATAAGCACATAATCTGTGAATAATGATGGTTGTATATCTTCCTTTCCAGTTTAAGGTCTTTTAAATATTTCCTTTCATTGCCCTGGCTAGGACTGCCATAAAACGTTCAATAGAACTAGGGACAGTACAAATCCTTATATCTTTTCTGATTTCAGCAGAGAGGTTTTCAGTATTTCATCACTAAGTATGATGCTTACTGCATTCTCAGTTTTGTTTTTTGGGATTTTTTTTTTTTTTGGTACTCAAGTGAGTGGTAAATTATGTCAAATGGTTTCTTTGTATCTAACGAGATATTACATGATTTTTTTCTTTTGTTTTCTTAAAGTGGTTTGATTTCAAAATTTTATATCAACAGGAATTTATTCTTGGATTAACCTCAATTTATACATTATATTTTATAGTTGATGCATCCTAGATTCCATTTATCAAATGTTATTGTTTTTTTCTGTTATTTGCTCATACGAGATATAAACCTAATATTTACTTTCTTATAATTATCTTCATCAGTTTGGTGTAAAGCTTCTAAAGGTATCCTAGAACATTTTGGGGAGTTTTTCTATTATGAGAGAAAGTATGTGCAAGACTGTTGTTATTCCTTTCTCATTATATGGAAAAGATCAGCAATTCAGACACAAAGACATGGAATTCATTTATAGGAAGAGTTCTTATTGTAGATAGTTTATTTAATAACTATAGGATTATTGAGATTTTCTAGTTAAAAAATTTTGCATCATTTCATATAGTTTCAAATTTATTAGTATTTATTTTATTTATAATATTATGTATTTGTCTCCAGGATTTGTAGCGAGGATCCCTTCTATGTTTATAGCATTGATATGTATGTTTTTAAATTTTTCTTGATAAGTCTTGCAAGGAATTTTAAAATTTTTATTCCAGCTTTAATGAGATGTAATTGATACAGTGTTTACGTTAAGGTGTACAACATGATGATTTAATATACATGTATATTGTGAAATGATTACCACAATCAAGTTAATTATTTTATTCTATTAAAAAGAAACTTCAAGATTTGTCAGTATTCTCTGCAATCATTAAAATTGAATTGATCTTAATTTTATTTCATGTCTCTATTAGTAGTAAATTACTCTTTTTTTTTTCAATTTCTTGAGGTAGATTTTCAGATCTTAACTTTTCAGCATTTCTGCTTGTGCAATAAATGCTATAAATTTTTCTTTAGACACATACTTTGGTGCATCTCATATATTTTAATAGCTTTATTGAGGTATAATTGATATAAAATAAATTGCACAACTTTAAAATAAATAGTATATGTTTTGAGATATATGTGTGTGTGTGTGTGTGTGTGTGTGTGTGAAATCATTAACACAATCAAGATAATGTAAATATCCATCTCACCTACTTTTCCAAATTTCCTTATGGCGCATTCATATTCCCTCCTTTCTGATCCTGCTCAAACTCCATACTATACATATTCTGGTACAGATCATTATATGGTCATGTACTTTCATGTTTTAAAAATAAACAAGTCTACAGCCATGCAACCCTGAACATGCCTAATTTTGGAAGCTAAGCAGGGTCAGGCCTGGTTGGTACTTAGATGAGAGACCACCTAGGAATACCAGGTACTGCTGTAGGCATTAAAAAAATAAATAAACTTCAAAGAATTAGGGTATCTTTAAGTTACTTTGCAATGTGATAAATATTTTGCAAGCTGATTATACCATTTTACATCTTACCAGCAGAATGAATGTCTCCTTTGCTCTGCATTGTTGTCAGCGCTTCTTATGGTCATTATTTTTAATTATAGTCCTTCTAATAGGTGTGCAGCAGTATCTCATTGTCCGAATTGCATGGGTATAACCAAATCATAGTTCTTTCTGTCCCTGCCATCCCTAGTAAATGGAGAAAACAGATCAAAGGCCTGATGTTAATCCTTTCTATTTATACTTTTGCATGTATGGTTACTTTTATTGCAGGTGAGATTTTCTGTATAAAATACTGTAGAGATAATTGTAGGCTCTGGGGGATATTTTTCTTCTTCAGGGACCTTTTTTTTTTTTCCACTATTCAGAGGCATTTACCTGTGGGAAGTTCCTTTTCACCTTAAGTCCAACTTTTGAAACTGAGTCTCTAGTCTTATGAAGTACTTTCTATTTCTGGTTCATATAGACATTTAGGGCATAGCCCTTCAGGGATGCCAAAAGAACCCACAGGTTTGTTTTGTTTTGTTAGCCCTCTTCCTTGCTGGTTCCTGAGCTCAATTTATGTTCACTGTGATGCTGAGAGTACTGAGGAACTGATCAAGGTGCTTAGCTGTTCAGCTTCAACTTCCTGCTCAGTATCTTGAGTGTCCAGTCACCTCTTTTGAATTAATAAATACTTTGTGGAGGAAAGAGGTACCAAATTTGGATCTCACTGACTGGGTTTTTCTTCTTCCTGAGATCCTGTCCTTTCCATGCTTGTTTCCTTGAGTTCGTGATACCTTGAAGAGATATCTTTCATATATTTTCAGCTTTTCCAGTTTTTCTCAGCAGGATGTTTGGGCTATTTGACTATTATAAGAAGCAGATGTCTTCCCCAAAACTATTTTTTGAAATAGGTTTTAGCTAATAGGTGTTTTCTTTTCCCTCCCATAGACAATTACAACTTTATATCGACTATAAAATAGTATTAATTTAATTTTTTTTAGGTAATTGTACATTCATTTGCAGTTAAGAAATATTATATAGATTGTGAGTACCTTATACCCAGTTTCACTCAATTTTAACATTTTGCAAATGTGTAGTACAATATCTCAAGCAGGATATTAACATTTATATAGTCAAGATACAGAACATTTCAATCACCACGAGAATCCCTGGTGTTTCCATTTTATAGGCAACCTCCTTGCCCCTTTGCCCATCACTGACCTCTGGCAACTACTAATCTGTTCTTCATTTCTCTAATTTTTTTCATTTAATGAATATTTTATAAGTGGAATCATTCTTTATTGACCTTTGGGATGGGCTTTTTCTCAGAATAATTATGTGGAGAGTCATCAAGGTCGTTGAGTATATAAATAGTTTATTTTTATTGCTGAGGATAATTTCGTGGTACGGATGTATCACATTTTGTTCAGTCATTCACATTTTTAAAGACATCTGGGTGCTTCCAATTTTGGGCTTTTATAGAAAAAGCTGTGATAAATATTTCAGTACATGTTTCCTTGTGAACATGAATCTTCATTTCTCTGGGATAAATACCCAAAAGTACAATTTCTGTGTCATATGCTATTTGCATGTTCGGTTTTTATAGAGACTGCCTAACTTTTTCAGAGTGGCTGTATTTTATATTACAACAAGCAATTTATGAGTTTGCACCCTTGCCAGCATTTTATGATGTAACTATTTTTTATTTTAGCCATTCTAGTAGGTGTGTAGTGATATCTTATTGTGATCTTAATTTGCATTTGCTGAATGTCTTTGGTGTTAAACAATTTTCATGTGATTATTTACCATATGTGTATCGTCTTTGGTGAAATTTCTCTTCATTTTTTTTATCATTTTTCAGTTAGATTTTTAAAAATTTTCATTATGAGAGTTCTGTGTATATTATAGATACTCATCCTTTGTCAGTTTATATGACTTGTAAATAATTTCTCGCAGTATGTAGCTTGTTGTTCCAGTTGCTTAACAGAAGAGCATAGGAAATGTTTTAAAATTTGATGAATTCTAATTTATTAATTTTGCTTTTTATAGATTGTAAATTTGGCATCAAATCTATTGACTCTTTGCTTAGCCCTAGGTCCTGAATGTTTATAATGTATGTCTTTTATATAAGTTTTACAGATTTTGTTTTACAAGTAGATCTGTGATACAGTTGTGTGTGTGTGTTTTTTTTTCTTTTGTATGAAATGTGAAGTTTAGATTGAGGCTGTATATTTAGCCTATGGATAGCCAATTACTATAGCACAGTTTTTGAAAAGACTGTTATTTTTCAATTGAATTGCTTTTGCAGCTTTATCAAAAATAAATTGGCCATACTGCATGGGGCTATTACTAGGTTCTCTTTCTTTTTCATTGATCTGTGTCTCTGTTTTTAGTAATACCACACTGTCTTGAATATTGCAGCTATATAATACATCTTGAAATTGGATAGAGAGATTCTTCCCTCTTCTACTATTTCAGAATTTTGCTAGCTGTTGTAGTTTCATTCCGTGTTCATTTAATTTTAGAATAGTCTTGATAATATCTGTAAAATATTGTTAGGATTTAGGAATTATATTAAATCTGTATATCAATGTGGGAGAATTTAAATCTTTATTAAATCTTAAATCTTCTAATATTTCTGCATAATTTTTAAGAAATTGTGAATCGTATTTTTTTATTTAAGTGTCCACATGAACATTGATGCTATATGGAAATACATTTGAACTTGTATGTTCATCTTGTATTCTATAACCTTGTTGATGTCACTTATTTAAGAAATTTGTATAGATTCCTTGGAATTTTCTATGTAGACATCTTGGCATCTGAAAATAGCAGTAGTTTCATTTCTTCCATTTGTGTTTATATGCCTTTTATTTCCTTTTCTTGCTTTATTACGCTGGCTCACCTTCCAGCACCGTTTTGAATAAAAGCTGTGAATATGGATATGCTTCCTAAACTTAACAGGAAAGCGTTTAGTTTTTAACCACTATGCATAATGCATATTGTAGATCTTTCATATATGCCCTCTATCAAATTTAGGAAGTTTTTCTCTTTATTTTTTCTGAGAGTTTTCATATGAATGGGTATTAAATTTGGTTAATAGCTTTTGCTTTCATATGAATGGGTATTGAATTTTGTTAATAGTCAGTATGTTCATGTCATTTTCATTCCATAGCATGTTCATATGGTAGATTACATTAATTGGTTTTCAAATACTGAACCAACTTTGGATGCCTAGAATTAAATCACTTGTTTGTGGTGCATATATCTTTTTATATATTGTTGAGTTCTCTTTGCTAGTGTTGTGTTAAGGATTTCGTGTCTGTATTCGAGGGATATTAATACATTGTGGTTTTTTTGGGGTTTTTTTGGTATTTCTTTGGTTTTGATATTATGGTAATACTAACTTCATAAAATGAATTAGAAAGTCTTTCCTCCTTTATTTGCTATTTTTATATTTCTGTTTTCTATCTTAAATTTTGATGTTTGTATTTTCTTTTTAATTTATTTCATTGATTTCAGTTTTTTTTCTTAATACTTCCTCTCTGACTCATAGATTTTTTTAAAAGTCTGTTGTTTTGTTGGCAAAATTTTTATTTTCCTGTTCTGTTTCTATTTATTGATTTCTCATTTGATTTCGTTGTAGTCAGAGAACATGCTCTTAGAATTTCAGTTATTTTAAATCTGTTGAGCTTTCTTTTATGCCACGGGATATGGTCTATCTTGGTATATATTCCATGGGCATTTGAAAATAATTTGTATTTTGCTCTTGTTAGGTGCAATCTCTATAAATCTCAATCAGATTCTGTTGGTTAATGGTGGTGTTGATTTCTTCAGTGTCCTTGCTGAATCTGTGTAATTGTTTCTATCAGTTGTTGAGAGAAGGGACTTGAAATTTTCATCTGTAATTGTAGATTAATCTATTTTTCCTTTTAGTTGTATCAGCTTCGCTTCTCATATTGTATAGCCCTGTTTGTTGGGTACATTTTCATTGGTGTACATTTGGGATTACAGTATCTTCTTATTGGACTGAGCATTTGTCATATGATGTCTATTTCTGTCTCTAGTAACTTTCTTTGTTCTGAATTCTGCTTTATCTGATATTCATATTGTCTTTCTTTTTTTTTTTTAATTGAGGTATAATTGACAAAACATTAATTTCAGTTTATGAAATATAAGAAATAGCATTAGTGTCAGATTGTAATATAAACTTTCAATTATATCATATAATATTATATTAGTTTTAATGTAATGATTCACTATTTGTATATACTGTGATAAAATGATAACCACAATAAATCTGGTTACCAACCATACTGTCCTGCTTTCTTTCTACTACTGTTGGTGTAATGTATCTTTTCTCATTCTTTTCTTTCAATCTGTCTGTATCATATTTAAAGTGATTTTGATGTAGGCAGAAAATAATTGAGTCATTTTTTAATACACTCAGCCAACATCTGTCTTTTAGTTGATATATTCAGGCCATTTTCATTTAATGTTATTGTCTATATATTAAGACTTAAGTGTG
The DNA here is from genome assembly GCF_000325575.1 of Pteropus alecto. Classification (NCBI taxonomy): domain Eukaryota; kingdom Metazoa; phylum Chordata; class Mammalia; order Chiroptera; family Pteropodidae; genus Pteropus; species Pteropus alecto. The sequence goes on from NW_006435916.1 coordinate 23,937, forward strand.
TCATTTATTTTTTTTTGTTTTTTATATTTTAATTTTTGTTTTGTCTGCCTTCCTGTGGGTACTTGAACAATTTTTTAGAATTCAAATTTTATTTATCTATACTGTATTTGAGTGTATCTTTTTGCATTCCCCTTTTTACTAATTACTCTGGACATCTTACATATCTGCTGTCAATCTCCTGTTGTCATCATTTTACCACTTCTAGTGAAGAAATCTTACCTTATATAATATCCCTTTCACTTTCCTCCTGTTTTTAATATAATTGTCTTAGTATTTCCTGCATATACATTGAGATCCATATCAGACAATATTATAATTTTTGCTTCAACTGAAAACCTAATTCAGAAAATTCAAAAGTAGAAAGTAAGTTTATTTTACTCATATGTGTATTTGCTTACTTTGTTCTTTCTGTTTCAAGATGTTTCTTCTTTTTTGATGTACTTTCTATTTAGAATACTTCCTTTACACATTCTTTTGTGCAAGATTTAAGGCATTTTGCTGGTAGTCAGTTCTTTTAGTGTTTCTTCATCTGAGAATGTCTTGGTTTTCACTTCAGTCCAGAGGGTATTTTTGTCATTTATAAGATTCTAGTTTGATAATTCTTTTTTTTCAGCATTTGAAAAATATGCCACTCACCCTAGCTTACCTGGTTTCTGATTATAGACTGTATTTGAATGGCTTTTTTCCTCCCTATAATAGGTAAGGTATTATTTCTCTCTTGCTGCTTTTCAGAACTTTTGTTTTGTCTTTAGTTTTCGGATGTTTGACTGTGGTATGTTTTGATGTGGATTTTCAGATTTAAATTGATAGGGTTTGCTAAGCTTGAATCTTTAGGTTCATGTCTTTTGAAATATTTAGGTTTTAGGCATTATTTCTTAAAGTACTCTTTCAGTCTCACACTCTGTTAATTCTTTATGCGATTCCAATTACAGGATTATTAGAACATTTGTTATTGACTTGCACGTCCCCGAGTCTTTGTTTTCTCTCTCTCTTTTTTAACCTCTATTGTTTCCTCTCCATGGTCTTGACTAGGTAACTTCTTCTTCTTCTTCTTTTTTTGATTTAATTAATTGATTGATTAATTTTTATTAAATTTATTGGGGTAACATGGGTTAAAACAATCATATAATTTTCAGGTGTACATTATCATTTGACATCTGTCTATTCTATTGTGTGTTTACCACCCAAAGTCCAGTTTCCTTCAGCTACCATATATTTGATCCCCTTTACCCACTTTACCCTCCACCCACTCCCCTATATTTGACCTTAGATTTCTTTCTGTCACCACATATTTGACCCCCTTTACCCCATCTACCTCCCCCATCCTCAACCACCCCCTACCCTCTGGCAACCACTAGTCTATAGTCCATGTCCATGAGTCTCTGTTTGTCCTATTCATTTGTTGCTTTTAGGTTTATATTCCACACGTAAGTGATATCATATTATTTTCAACTTTTTCTGTCTGGCTTATTTCACTTAGCGTGATTATCTTGAGGGTCCATCCATGTTGTCGCAAATGGCAGTGTTTCATCTCTTCTTATGGCTGAATAATATGCCATTGTATATATGTACCACAGCTTCTGTGGCCAACCATCTATCGTAGAACACTTCGGTTGTTTCCATGTCCTGGCCACGATGAACAATGGTGCTATGAACATCGGTGTGCAAATATCTTTTTGGATATGGGTTTTCGAGTCTTTGTGGTAAATACCCAGTAGAGGGATTGCTGGATCATATGGTAGATCAATTCTTAGTTTTTGAGGAGCCTCCATACTGTTTTCCATAGTGGCTGTACCAATTTGCAGTCCCGCCAGCAGTGTATGAGGGTTCCTATTTCTCTATATCCTCTCCAACATTTGTTATTGCTTGTCCTATTGATTATAGTCATTCTTACAGGTGTGTGAGATGATATCTCATCGTGGTTTTGATTTGCATTTCCCTAATAGCTAGCGATGTTGAGCATCTTTTCGAATATTTGTTGGTCATTTGTACGTCCTCTGGGTAGAAGTGTCTGTTTGGATCCTCTGCCCATTTTTCGATTGGATCGTTTATTTTTTGTTGTTATTGAGTCGTATGAGTTCTTTGTATATTTTGGATATTGGGCCCTTATTGGAGGTGTTGCTTGTAAATATGTTTTCCCATTCTAATGGTTGTCTCTCTACCTTGTTGACATTTTATTTTGCTGAGCAGGAGCTTTTTAGTTTGATTTGGTTACATTCATTTATTTTAGCTTTTACTTCCCTTGCCTTTGAGGTCAAATTCATAAATCCTCTTTAAGTCCAAGGTCCTTAAGTTTAGTTCCTATGTTTTCTTCTATGCATTTTATTGTTTCAGGTCTTATATTCAGGTTCTTAATCCATTTTGAGTTAATTTTGGTGTGTGGTGATAGACAACAGTCTAGTTTCATTCTTTAGCAGATGACTTTCCAGTTTTCCCAGCGCCATTTATTAAAGAGGCTTTCCTTTCTCCACTGTATGGTTTTGGCTTTTTTGTCGAAAATTCTTTGCCCATGTAAATAAGGATTTACTTCTGGACTCTCAATTTTGTTCCATTGGTCCATGTGTCTGTTTTCCTTCTTTTTTTCTTCTTTCAGAATCAATTATTATTTTCTCTGATATCACACCAGGAGGGGAAAGGTAAAGGCACTGCCTCTATTACCAGGCGATTATAGAAGTCCACGTTCCCTTCTTGGCCTTCATTGACTCATGTTCCCCTCTTGGCCTTCATTGACTCACGAGTGGGGGATGTTGCTGGTTACCTCTGGGTGGGATTAGTTCTGGCTCCTTACTAGGCCTCCACTAATTCCTCCCTGATAGGAGGAGCAGGAGTGTCAAGTTACAGCTCCTAGCAGGGACTCCACAGACAGCACACAGAGTGATTTCTTTAGCATAGGCTGTGATGAAAGTCATTAATCTCTACTAGGCCTCCTCTGCTAGTCCTGCTCCCTACTAGACCCTTGTTGGCCACCATAAGGTGGGTGTTTTGGGTTAACTAATTACAATCTGGTGAGGGTGGTCCTTTGGTGGTGTGATTGGGGATGGAGTCTCAGTTTTTTTCTGTGGTGTTTGGCTGGAGTAGAGCAGTTATAGTCAGTTATTGTCTAAAGGAATAGTAGAAAATAATCTTATATATTCATCCACATAATTATATATATCATGGAAGCATAATTTTTTTGCACATGGAATTCTGAGTTGACAGTTTTATTTTTCTTACAGCATTGGAAAGGTGGTGTTCCATATCTCCAGTTCTCTGCTATAAACTATTGGTTTTCCTTTCTTATAATACTATCATTTTGGTGTAAAGTTTATAGCAGTCTCATAACATAATTGAGAAGTGTTTTTAATATTTCTATTCTGTAGAAAAGATTGTGTAAGATTAGTGTTATTTCTTTTTCATTATATGGAAAAGATCAGGTCTTCAGTCACCAGGGTGTAAAATCATTGGTAGGAAAGATTTAATTACAGATGCAATTTAGTAAATAGATATAGAATTGTTGAGATTTCCTAATTATTTTTTTATTAAGCTATTACTTGAAATGTACTCGTTTCAGGTAATTACAAAATATCGGCATAACTTTGCTTATGCTGTATATGTCTCAAAAGATCTGTAGTGATAATCTTCTCTACATTCTTAATAGTGATAATGTTCAGCTTTTTTTTTTCCAAGGGTTTGCCATTGTTTGCTCTAGTCTAAAACAACAGCAACATCAAAAAAACAACTGGATTTAAAAAATTTATTTAAAAATCGATCTCAATTTTTTTATTATATATTTGATTTAAAGTTGCAATTTTTCAATTTTTTGAGGTGGTGATCAGATTTTAAATATTCGTACTTCCTCTTTTGAATTTAATGCTCTAAATTTTCTTTAAACCGCACATTTGATGCATCCTGCATATTTTGAACAGATTCATTGAGGTGTAATTGATTTAAAATAAATTGTACAACATTAAAGTTAACAGTATAAGTTTTAAGATATGTAAGTATTCATGAAACCATCACCCTAATTAAGATAATATAAAGGTTCCTTGTGAAACTCGTATTTCTCCTGTATGATCATGCCCATGCCCTCCACCCTTTCCTATATTATGTACATTCTTATAGGAGTTTTTCTATGGAGATATAATTTCACTTTGTCTTGCAAAAACTTCAGGGAACAGAATAGCTGGATTGTGTGATAGTTGTATATTTCAATTATTTTAGAACATATCAACATGTTTTGCAGTGTGAATATACTGTTGTACTCCTTACCAGCAGTATATGAGAGTCACATTAGTTTTATTTCAATGCTATCATTTGTTATGGTCAGTATTTTTCATTGTTGCCTATCTAATAGGGGTGTAATGGTATCTCACTGTTGCTCTCAATTGCATGGGCTTAACCAAGTCTTAGTTCTATCTGTCCCACATTGTCAGTAAATAGAGAAAATGGATCCCACTCTTGAGGACACAGGTGTTGTTTTCCTTCTCATTTCCTTTTTGCATGTCTGGTTATTTTTTATTGTAGGCTGGATTTCCTGTATGAAATACTATAGAAGTAATTGAAGTTTCTGTATGATTTTATCTTTCTTTGATAGCATTCACTTGTGCTTTTCAGAGGCAATTAGGATGGGGACAGTTCCCTTCATCACAAACACTGATTGAGACTTTTTGAAGCTGGATTTCAAGTTTCGTGTTTTCTATTTTAGGTTATTATTGACATTAGAGCATAGCCCCTTTGGGGTACCAAATGAATCTCTGTTTTGTTTTCCAGAGCTGCTCTTTCTTGGTGCGTTGTTAGGTACATCTCTGTGCCATGCCCTCTGGGTTCATTGAGACTGCTGGAATTCTGTTCAGCTCCTTAGCTGCTTAGCTATAGCTTTCTGTTTAGTATCTTGGATCCTCAATATCTTTGGAATCAGCAAAAAGCTTCAAGAGAAAAAGAAGCAGCAAATTTGGGTGGATCTCACCACATAGACTTCTCTTCTGAGATTTTGTCTCTTCAGATGCTTGCTTCCTGGGGTTGTGGTGCCTTCAAACAGTCTTTAATCCAGATTTCCTCATTTTTCTCAGCAGGATGCTTGGACTAAAGAGGATGGTGTACCATTAGTGGAAGTGTTATCTCTATAATCACTAGTTATTGAAATACTTTTGGGTCTGTAGATGTTTTTTTCTTTATAGAAAAGTAATACAATCTATACACCCATAAGATAAACTATTTTTGTTAAAGCAGGTTATCTTCCAAAAAAAGTGGATCTTTTTTCTTATCATTTCACATAATTTATTTCAATTTAAATATTTCATTAGTTCAATAAAAATTTCTTCAGTTTCCAGTATGTGTCAGGTATAAGCCATGTGTTGTCCAGCAACAAATGGTCTCAGGTTTGATTATGTAGATGTGTCTTATTTCATTCTCAGTTTGGAAGGGTAATTTTGATGATTATAGAATTCTGGATTGACAGCTATATCTTTTTCTTTCAGCATTGGAAAGGTGCTGCTCCATTTTTTCAAGGTTTCCGTGGATAAATACTCTTGAGAAAGCAGGCATTTCTATCATCATTCCAGGTAGGCGATTCATCTTTATTTCTCTGGTACTTTTAATTTTTTTATTCTTTGGCTCTTAGCAGTTTAAAATGATGTACCCACATGGATATCTGTTTTAATTTAACTTGTTTTGGTTCCATTGATCCTAGAGCTATAATTTGACATATTTCTAAAAATTTAGAAATTCTTTATTTCAGTTTTCACATGTTCATATTAAGTATATAAAATCGTGATTGTTTTTTGTGCTTGATCTTGCATCCTACAACCTTGCCAAAGTCACTTATTAGTTCTAAGAGGGTTTTAGTAGATTGCTTGGAATTTTCAACATAGATAATGTTTTCTGCAAATTGGGATAATTTTAATTCTGCTTTATAATATGTATGTATATTATTTATTTTTTTCTTGACATATTTTAATGGCAAGACTTGCCAGTATTACATTTAATAACAATGATGGGTTATTAAATTGTTCTTGATATTAGGGTGGAAACATTGTTGTTCTTGATATTAGGGTGGAAACATTCAGTCTTACACCATTAAATATGATGTTAGCTGTAGTTTTTAAAAGATGGTCTTTATCAAATTGCAGTAGAAATACTGTACTGATAACTTGGTGAGATTTTTAAAATCAATGAATGATTGTTGGATTTTTTTCAAATGTTTTTTCCATGTCAGTTGTGATCATATTTTTTTCTTCTTTATCCTGGTTATATAGTGGTTTATATTGATTGATTTTTAAATATTTAAATAATTTTCCTTTGTATACCTGGAATTAATTCCATTTTGTCATGACACATAATGAATTTTATACATAATTGCATAAAGTTTACTAATTCATTGAGGGTTTTTGCATCTATGTTCATGTGAGAGTGGTCTGTAGTTTTCTTTTATTGTTGTACTGTCTGGTTTTGGTACCAAGAATACTGGCCTTCTAAAATGAGTTGGGAAGCACTCTTTTCTATTTTCTAAAAGAGGTTGTGTAAAATTGGTGTGCTTTAAATATTTGGTAGATTACCAGTGAAATCATCTGGACCTGGATATTTTTCTAGCAACTTTTTAAATTATGGATTCAGTTTCTTCAATGGTTATAAGACTATTCAGATTCTCTGTTTCATCTTGATTGAGTTTTGGCGTTTTTGCTTTTTGATGGATCGATCCATTTCTTCTAAATCATCAGATTTATTCATATGAAGTTTGTTGTAGTAGTCCTTTGCTATCCTTTTAATGGCTGTGGCGTCTATAGTGATAGCCTATCTTTCATTTGTGATATTGGTGATTTGCGTCTTTTTTGAGCTTCATCAGCCTTGTATTATAGGTTTACCAATTTCGTTTTTTTCCCCCAAAGAAGCAACTTTTTATGGGTTTATATGTTGTTTTCTATATCTTCAATTTCATTGTTTCTTGCTTTTCTTTTATTATTCCCTATCTTGTGCTTGCTTTGGGATTATTTTGTTCCTTTTCTGATTTATTTTTTATTTTTTAGTGATGTTAACTTACATAATTTGAGGCATTCCTCTTTTTTAATATAAGCACTCCTTACTAAAAATTTCCCTCTCAGCACTAGTATAGCTGTGTCTCACATATCCTGATGTGTTGTATTTTCATTTCATTTAGTTCTGTGTATTTTTTTTTTAATTTTCCTTCAGGCTTCCTCTTTGACAATGGAGTATTAGAAGTATGTTGATTAATTTTCAAATGTTTAGAGATTTTCTTTTTTTTTTGTTACCGATTGCTAGTTAGATCTCATTATGGCCAAATAACACACTTTATGATTTCCAGCCATCTTTCTTTTATTGATTTCTAGTTAATTTTTCTGTGGTCTGAGAATAGACAATGATTTCTATTCTTTTAAATTTTTTAATGTGTGGTTTGTGACTCAGAATGTGGTCTATCTTGGGGAATGTTCTATTTGAGTTTGAGAAGATGTGTATTCTGATGTTGGAAATAGTTTATAGATGTCAATTCAATTATATCCAGTCGATTGATGGTGCTGTTGAGTTCAGCTCTGTCCTTACTGATTTTCTGCCTCCTGGATCTGTCCATTTTTGATAGAGGGGTGTTAAAGTCTCCAACTATAATAGTGGATTCTTCTGTTTCTCTTGCAGTCTATATAGCTATTTCCTCACATATTTTGATACTCTCGTTAGGTACATGCGCATTAAGGATTAATATGTTTTATTGGATTATTGACCCTTTTGTTATATAATGCCCCTCTTCATCTCTGATAATTTTCCTTCATTTGAAGTATGCTGCGTGTGAAATTAATATAGCTACTCCACTTTTAATTGGTGTTAGTATGGTATAACTTTCTCCATCCTTTTACTTTTAATCTATATGTTTCTGTATATTTTAAGTGGCTTTTTGTAGACAGCGTATGACAGGATTTTGTTTTTTGATCTGCTCCGACAAACTGTCTTTTATTTGGCATATTGGAAGAGATTATTGATATAATTGGATTAATATCTACCACATATGTACCATTTTCCATTTGTTGCCCTTGTAATTTGTTTCCTTTTTTGACTTCCACATTTTTTTCTGCCTGTCTTGATTTTACTTTCTTATTTATTTACTTTCTTATTTATTTCCATTTTATTTGTCAATTATTAAGGTATAATTATTAAGGTATAATTGACAAATAAAAATTGTATATATTTAAGATATACAACATCATGTTTTATATATGCATACATTGTGAAATGATTACCACAGTCAAGCTAATTAACATATGCATCACCTCAAAAAAGATATAGTTATCTTTTTTTTTTTTTTTTGGTGCGAACACTTAAGAAGATTACTGTCTTAACAATTTGAAGTCTACAATACAGTATTGTCAACTATAGTCAACATGCTTTTACACCATGTCTCCAGAACATATTCATCTGGCATAACTAAAACTTTGTACCCTTTAACCAACATCTCCCCATTTCCTCTACCCCCAGCCCCTGGCAAACACCATTCTACTCTCTGCTTCTATGAGTTCGAGTTTTTAATATTCCACATATAAGTAAGGTTTTAATTGAGCATTGTTCTGTTTTCTCTTTTTTCTTAGCGTGTTAATTATACTTCCTTTTTACCTTTTCTTGGTGGTTGCTCCAAAGTTTCAAATATACATTTATGTATAACCCAGGTCTACTTTCACATAACACTATATTGCTTTGTAGTTATAATAACAAAATATTCCTAATTCCTTTCTCCCATCCCTTGTATCATTGCTGTCATTCATTTTACTATATATAAGCATACATGACATATATGTATATATTTAAATACATTGTTGCTATTATTATTTTGAACAAGCTGTTGTCTATTGTATTGCTTTAGAATAAGAAAAATAAAAGTTTTTATTTTACCTTCACTTATTCTTTTTCCGATTTTCCTCCTTTCTTTGTGAAGATATGAATTTATGACATATCATTTTCCCTCGGTTCTCGTTTGCCTGAGGAGGTTTTGTTTCTTTACTTTTGAAGGATAATTTTGCAGAGTAAAGAATTCTAGGTTGGTGGTATGGTATAGAACCTTTACTGCTATATAGCTCCATTCCCACTCACCTTTATTGTGCTATTGTTTTTATACATATTATGTTTGTATATATTACACACCCATTGTAATATTGTTATAATTATTCCTTTATATAAATATATGTCTATTGAAGAATCTAATCGAAAGGAAAGCACAAATATATTTATAATTTATTTTATTTTATGTGAAACTTCTTATGTCTCATTTCTTCCTGTGAATTTGTTACCATTTTGTTTCATTTCTTTATTCCAGTGTAGCTTCATTCACAACTCCTTTGCATTCTACTGTCAAATATGTTACATTCATATATGGTACATGGCCAAAATAGTTTTATAGATATTGTTTCATGCAGTTGTCTTTTAAATCATTTATAAGAAAGGAACATCTATATGCAATTTCACTTTGTTTTATCATTATCTGCATAATTGTTTTTAGTGGAGATCATTGTTTTCCAAATGGATTTTATAAGTCCACTGTCACTCCTTTCATGCTGAAAAACTTCTTTTAGAATTTCTTAGATTGCCGGATTCATAACACACATTCTTTCAGTTTTTGTTCATCTGGTAATGTCTTTATTTTGAAAGATAGCTTTGCTTGTTGTAGGAATCTTGTCCATTTGTTATTTTTTTCTTTCAGCACTTTGAATATGTTATCCCATGGCATTCTGGCAATGTTTCTAATGAAATGTTAGCTATTGGTCTTATTGATGTCCATTTGTACATGACGGTTCACTTTTTTCTTTTGATTTCAATATTTTTTGTCTTTATCTTTTCCTTTCAGCATTTTGCCTGTGATGTCTCTTGATGTGGATCTCCTTATATTTATCCTCTTGGGGATTTGTTGAATTTCTTGAATGTATAGATTAATGTTTTCCATCAAATCTGGGAAGTTTTCCATTATTATTCCTTTGAATATATCTTCTGTCCCATTTTCTGTCACTTCTCTTTCTGGCACTTTCGTTATGTGTACGTTGTTACTCTTGATGGTGTCTCACATTTCTCTGAGGTTCTGTTCATGTTTCTTCATTCTTTTTTCTTTGTGTTCTTCAAATTACATACTTCCTATTGATTTATCTTCAAGTTTGCTGATTCATTCTTCTGTTGCCTGAAATCTGCTTTCGAGACCATATAGTGAATTCTTTATTTTGTTTATCATAGTTTTCTACTCCAGATTTGCAATTTGCTTCTTTCAAAAAAAATAAATAACTTCTAGGTCTTTATTGATATTCTTGACCAAGTGTTCACAATTGTCTGGGTTGTTTTGTCCTCTGCTTTGCCGTCACCACACGTGAGTCAAGCTTCTCTCTTTTTTTACCAACCTCTGAACTCTACTTACCCCAAGCTTGAGCAAGCGCCAAAAGAAAAAAAAATGCAGTGCTCTCCTTTATCAGCTCATCCTGGGAACTGGCTGACTGTAGCATGACCATTATCCTGTCAAATCTCACTGGTCATTTTAAAATCCCTTGTTTGTCTTACTTCCTTCCAAAGTTTCTGCTTATCTCTGTTTGCCGCCTCCTTTACCCTATAATGGAGAAACCCTTTTCTGTTTGCTTTTCATTTTGAGACATTTACATATTTATGAGTTTGGAGCATTTTCCCCATTACAGTAGTCTTTCTTTCTAATTAAAGCCTCTCCCTATCTAAGTCTGGACTTGTTTTTATTTTATATTCTCTATTTGATGAGTCATTATAATCATGTATTTCTTTAATTCTTTAAATATAGTTTCTTTTAGTTCTTGAAACTTATTTAGAATAGCCGTTTTGAAGTCTTTGTCTGATAATCCAACATCTGGCTGCCCAAATGCAGTCTTTATAGTTTGCCTTTTGTTTTGTATATGTGTCACACGTTCCTATTTCTTTGCATGTTTCGCAGCCTTTTATTGTTGTTAAAAACTGAACATATTAGATAATATAATATAGCAAATCTAGATACTGATCCCCAACATGCTTCGTTGTTGTTTGTTTAGTAACTTAATTAAACTAATTCTTTGAAGTCTGTTGGTACTTCTATGTACAGCTTCTGAAATCCTTGCTTGGATTTCTCCATGTTTTGATCTTTTAGCCTGACTTCTTAGGGGTCTGCCTTTGGTCAGCATAAGACACTTGTTGGTCAAAAGCTGTGTTTAAACCTCTGAAGCAGATGTTTACCCTTTACCATTGAATCTGTGACTTAGGGACTGCTTTCACAGTTCTGAGTTCAAAGTTTTATCTTCTCTTTCAGCATCGGACTGAGTGTGATTTTAAGTGTGGCTTCCTAATAGTCACGCTGTATCAGAATAGCTTATATAGCCAGTGATTGGTCAGAGGTTATGCTTAAGCACCTTGACTCCTTAAAGGTGTGTTCTTCGCTGATTGATGTGTTTGTGATTTGAGAATGCTTTTGAGTCTTTCTCCACATCCTCCTTTAATAGCTCCTGAGTGGATGCAGTCTAGTGCATGCAGACAGCCTTCTGGACCCACAGGAATGAATATGATCCTGAAAGGATTCTTCTTGGCTATCTCTTTCTTTGGTTCTCTATGTTGAATTTCTGCCTGCTCTACCATCTACCTTGGGACACCTTTGCTCTATGAGTGGGTCCTGGTGGGGAAGGATGGTAGCCCCAGGTCTTCTTAGCTTGCCTTTTCTCTGCCCAACAAGCCAGATAGGGAGAGGGAAATTATCAGGTCTCAGTGTCATGTCAACTGCTTGTTACACCTGAGGCAGAATCCTTGCCATATGAATGGGAGCTGGGAGAGGGATTTGTACCCCAGTCATCTTGACTGTGTTTGCCTGGAATAGAGTTTCTGCAACAAGGAGCTTGTAAAAGAGGTGTCGAATGAGAGACATAGGCAGCCTGACCTCCCATGGTGAAATTGGAGCCTTACAACAGGTTGCTGGGAGGAAAGAGAGTATCTTATTGGTCACACCCTCTTGCAGTAGAGATTCTACAAGCCGATCACAGCTCAGATGTCACAGACACTTGATGTTCTTACCAAGATTTAGTGGATTACTTTGAATAATTTTTCTCATTTTCTGTATGCCCTTAAGTTAATTTCCAAAAACTTTAAATTTATATATATTTTATCCTCACACATCCATTCCTGAGGTCTACTCCTCCAGGGTTATTTCAAGTAAATTACCTAGACAGATAAGGTAGGTATGTGTTGGTAAAACTGATAGCTCTTAGCATGTTTACAAAGAGCTACTATTGATGTCATATTAGCACTTTTATAAGCAGGTCATTTACTTCCACCTGGAACCCAGGTAGTGAAGAAATAGTTACAGGCAGTTGGTCCTTTCCTTTACAACAGATGAAATCAGTGTAAAAGTATTAGGAGTCAGGGCAGAGGTATACTATGAAGAAAAAGGAGGGCATAGGGATGAGAGGTGGTAAAAGGAATTTATCTCCATTATTCTTCTGGGAGCCTAACAGTATTTCATTCTCCACCTGAGTGGTGTTTATACACATTCTTTTTGGCAAACTACATTGATCTTCTTAGTAGCTATTTTTGCACTGTTCTTCATTTGTGTTATGCTTTAAAGGATAAATACATACAACATAAATAACTGTAACTCAGAAAAGCAAGAGAATGGTCATCACCTAATTTTTGATGTGAATGTGCATATTTGTGTGTGTGTATGTTTCCTAGGAGAAGGCAGGATGAGATAATTGGAGAAGTGTGTGTATAAGATCCAAAAAGAATTGTGGGTTTTTGTTTGTTTTTATAAAAACTTTCATATAATAACAGCTTTATTATGAACTTGATTTCACATACAGAGTTAGAATGGCAATTACATTTAAAATTCACTCATTAAAAAGTTTAATATCATATTTTGATATGCACTATCTGAAATTCTAGAAGATATTTAAACAAGTAACATATTCTAATAAAATATTTTAAAAATAGATAGCTTCATTTAACTGGATTTTTTTACTGTGTACTCTTTTGTGTCCAGCTTGTTTCACTAAGTGTAATTAATATCTGTGTAGATGTTTGTAGGTTCAGTTCACCTTTTGCTTTCTATGCCTAATATTTTATTGCATAAATATTCCATTATACGAACATTTATCCATTCTATTGCTGCCTGCCAGTTAAATTGTATACTGTTTGGGGCTACTTTGGATAACTCGTCTATGCACATTCTGGTATATATGTCCTGGTGAATATATGCACTCATTTTTCTTAGGTACATACCTGGGAATAGGATTGCTGAGTCACAGGATAGATAAAGAAGGTATAATTTTAAATAAATACCTGAATTTTTACCATTATTAAGGGCCTGGAATTTTTAGATACTAAAACGAGTCTTTCTTTTTGACACTAAAGTGGCCAGAGAATATTTTTTCTATAAGTGAGCAAAAAAATTGTGCAACATACTTTGGATTTTATCCACAGGGTGCAGAGTATAGACAGTGAACAAATTTTAATGGACAGTGGAAGGCACAAGGAATACAATTTTTTTTTGTCCCAGATTGAGTGCTGGTTGTTAAAATGGTTACATTTCCATACAACAGAGAAACAACAATGGTGCTTTGGGATTCATTTACTTCACATAATGTAATAGCAGAATAAGAATTGTGCTGAAATCCCCTTACATCATATCTCTTGATTATTCACTTTTGCAAGCAGGTTAGGCAATATACTCTTCATATACCATTTTCTGTAATGGCCTTAGATTGATAAAAGTGTGGTGTTACTGTCACATGCTATTTGATTTTTGGTGCCAGATTTTACCATTTATAGAAGCAATACAATGAAAACAGTGGCAGTCAGAGAAAGCAAGATTATCAAAAGAATATCTTACTTTGTTTCATTAGGAAATAAACATTACCTACTCTCAGCATTGAAGGGCATTTACACTCATTAAGGAACAATTATGTGATCAAAGTCTACATAGAACAGACTTAAAGAAACATTCATTGTGTTTTAGCTTTGCTAAAGTAGACATCCAAATGAAGCAGTAGAATCAAAATGCCTAAGAATTAACAATACTGAGTTACACCTAAGGGAAAAAAGTATTATTAAAAGGGGAATGGAGCTAATAATAATAACAGGTACTAATTTTTGAGTGCTTATTATGTGTTGTGTGCTGTGTAAAGAACATTAAATGAATTATTGCATTTAATTTCACAAATACTAACATATAGATAGTAATATATGTTTTAATCATGCTAATGGGTTTTAAGAAGAACACAATTTGGCTATGGAAACTGATGAAGCTGAGAATTAGATGTAGACACCTTAGATTCCAGATGTTTCTCTCCTTACACCTTTGTTGTAGACACAATTCACAGATGGATTGTGTGTGCGTGTGTGTGTGTGTGTGTGTGTGTGTGTGTACAGCAGTTTTGGTAAGGATACTGTGGCTAAAATATCTCGATAATTGTGTAAGATTTAGTTCTCTCTTTTCTTCTTCCATTGCCCTTTCCTCTTCTGTCTTCTCTTCCTCATTCTTTTTTTCTTTCATCATCATCACGATTATACATGAACGATGGAACATTATTTTTCTCTACAAAAGTGGTTTGCCTACACAATAATTTTTAAAATAGCAATAATTAAGAACTCAAATAGAATTGGATACCTGGTATGCTATTATGTCAGCTGTTGCTTGGTTCTCTTGGACTGTCTAAGAGAGAGATTTATAACTTAAAAGCAATGCTGAATTCTTTTTGGAAGAAAAAGACAGCTTTTCTTTTTAAGTTTGAAGAAAAGTAATCGTGAGAAATTGTATGAAGAGAAGTAGAAAAGATTTCCCTTTATAATTTTTTTACAGTT
>NW_006435916.1:39166-45421 GCF_000325575.1 Pteropus alecto
TTGCCTCAATTTTCCAGTTTTCATTCCCTTTTATTGTTAACATTCTATTTTGTGCATCTTTTTTATCCACTCATCTATTGATGGACACCTAGGTTGCTTCCATACCTTGGTTATTGTAAATAACGCCACAATGAACATAGGGGTGCATATATCTTTTTAAATTAGTATTTTTGTTTTCTTTGGATAATTCGCAGAAGTGGGATTGCTGGATCATATGGCAGCTCTATTTTTAACTTTTTGAGGAACATCCATACTGTTTTCCGTGTGGTTGCACCAATTTATATCCCACAACAATGAATGAAGGTTCCCTTTCCTCCACATCCTCACCAACACTTGTTTTTTTATTTATTGATTGTAACCATTCTGGCAGCTGTGAGGTGATATCTCATTTTGGTTTTCATTTGCATTTCTCTGATGATTAGTGACCATGAGCATCTTTTCATATGACTGTTAGCCATCTGTATTTCCTCTTTGGAGAAGCATCTGTTCAGTCCCTTAATTATTATTATTTAAAAATGCAGAACCATGAAAATTCAATATAGCCTCTCTATAGTCAATGCGTAAGTTATATATATACACACGCATATATATATAATATTATATATAGGTATGTTATCCTAATACTATATGTTAAATTATATATATTAAAACATGTAGTAACGTATATATGGATGTGTATATATAGTGTTTGTGCGAAGTTGTATAGTAGTAATTTCAGAAGTGTATGAGAAAATAATAATGAAAAAGATATCTAAATCATGATCTGTAAATACTAAAAAATATATTGGATAAAAATTTTGTCATTGTATACAGTAACTAGATATTATTGCTGATAGAACTCTTACTCCAGGCAAAATATTATAATTCTTTATTTTTATTTTATTTTTTGTTCTATATTTTATTGCTTTTGGGTGAAAATGCCCATTAAACATATCCAGTTTCCTATGTCTTACTTTCCATCTACCTCAAATTTCATTTATGGAACAGCTACTCTTTTCCAGGTATTGTTTTATAAGGAAAAATAAGGCATAACTTTTTCTCTTGAGTTCATAATTTAGTGGGAGAGGTGGAAAAGTAAACAAATGGTGTCCATAGAGTAGGAAATGATATTAAGTAGTGAAAAAAAATAAAAAAGGGTGCAGACGGAGCCTTGGGAGCACAGAGAACAAGCTCAGTGGCAAGGATACTTGAAGGTCTAAGTTACATTCTTGATACATAACAATGGCATCACAGTTGAGTGAGTGCACTGAGAGGATATGGAATGTGATCCATTAAGGTGCCAGGAGAAAATAGAAAATGTTTTTAAAGATGTTGAGATAATCAAACCCAACAATTAAATAGTTTGAAGTTGAAATTATGTAAGAAGTTCTCACTCCACCCAAGTTAACTTTTCGAAAGTTGTTCTTTTCTAACATTTAATGTAGTACTCTTTGATAATATATACCTTTCTAGTATAAAATGTTTATGAAATGTTTATAATAAAGTTCATTAAGTTCGATCTGTGACGTTAAGTAATGTAAACCTATTCTATGCACATTTTTGGATAAAATTACAATTTAATTCTTGTTCTTGATCTTTTTATGATTTTGCTCTTGGCCTTAATGGCACCTGATCATAAAAGTAATCTCTGACTGTTACTGCTGAGTTGATGTGAAATCTGGCATCACTCCAGCGGCATGGGTCAGGGAGTGTTGTGTTCCTTGGTTCTTTCTTGCCAACACAGCAAAGAATTACAGGTCAGCGAGATTTAGAAGAAGTAAGATTTATCGAAAGTACATTTTAGAAGGAAATGGGCCACACTAAGCAAGGCTGCAGCCCTGTGGAATTTGGGAAGTGAAAAGATAAGAGAGTACACTCCAAGGGAGGAGGGAAGAGAGCTGTAACAATGCAGAAATGGGAAGGTCTGTTTACATTTGGGCCGTGATGGGAGGTCCTAGATGATCCTTAGGTGAGATTACCTTGACTGAAACTTGTTTGCTTTACCTACTGCTCATGTGCTTACCCAGAAGTAATCTGTTATAATTAGATTCATGAACTTCCAGGCATAGTCATGATATTATAATGATGGTATAATGAAGCTGAGGGTTGTGGGCAGGTTAGAGTAGTACTTTATGCACATGCATTTGTGGCTGGTTTAGCTAGCAACTTTTATAGCTTTTGTGCTCTAGGATTTAGGGTAATTTGTAACCCTGAAAGGGAGGTGTTTCTGGGAGGTCATTAAGGAAAGTCTTCAAGGGAGGTTTCTGTGGTTACAGAGCTGGTCCTTCATTCCTTTCGCTCTTGCCTGACTAACTACTTAACATAACCACTCTTCTGAAGTAACATCACAGCAACTTATCACATCTCATGTATTAAAATATATCTGTTAGAGTAATTGGTTTCAGGTCTGAAGAATGGTGTGCCCATGACACTAATTATGTTCATTTAATACTACTTAGGAACTCCATTGTATGTTTCCATAGCATGACACCTTCATCGAAGGACAATGAAAATGTCTTGCTTAGAATACTGGGAATAAGTTAGTGCCAGAAGTGTTCAGCTTGTGTTCACTCCAGTTTCCAGCCAGTCAAGAATGTCTTGCATTTCATTGCAATGTGTTGGTGCTTCTTTGGCGCTTTATACTGAGAAAGGATGACATAATCATAGAAGTTTTTCACTTCCTATAAAATAATTGATCTCTACTCTTTTAAATTTTCATTACTTGCCAACTGCAGGATGAAAATTAGAGATTCTGACTCAAACCTATGGAATAATTCTTATAAGAATTATTTAACTTGCATTTACCGCCCACCCCAGCCCCATGTTGTCACTGCCCAGTGTTATTGTGGCATATGAACACAATTCAGTGGCTGCCACATGATTTGACCACAGTGAACGTGCCAGGCTTGGCATGTCACTCATTGGTTTTCTAGATTTATATTTTCTATTGAGACCCCTAAGAGGCCCATTGTAGCATTGTCCAGCAAGTGTTCTAAGCTATGAGCATAACTATTCTGGGTGACACAGGTTTGTTGACAATGTTGGTGTTTACTCAAAGAATACCAGGCAATAGTTCCAAGAACCACTCACCCTGTGCTGTTTAGATTCTGCTGAACTTGTGAATATTAACATTGATTTCATTTGTCAATTTCCTGGAGAAAACTTGTGGTACCAGGGCAGATCACATCTGCTATAGCTATTCGGTTTGTGGCCTGAAAAATGGTATGCCCATGAGATTGCATTTTCCCTTAATACAGCGTTATGAACTCTTCTGTGTGTTTCCACATCATGTTGCTATGCTCAAGGGGCAATAAAAATGTACTGCTTATAATAATGGGCATAGGTTCTTGCTGGAAGCTTTTGGCTTATTTTTACTCCACTCCAAGGCTAATCAAGAATCTTTTCTCCTTGAGTTCAATGTGTTGGAGCTTTATTGACCTTCACATTACTAAAGGCTGACATAGTCATGGAGGTGATGCACTTCGTTTGAAGTGCTTTATCTGTACTCATTTAAATGTTCATTGATTGCCAAAGAGTAAGATGGAAATTAGAGCTTCTGGCCAAAAACCATGGATGATTCTTGTGAAAATTATTACACTTCCATGCATGTTTCCACTACTTGGTGTTACTCTAGGATGTGAACATGTATCCAGTGGCTGACACACAACTTGGAACCAATGAAAGTTCCAGGTTTAGCATGTCAGTCATGGGTTTCCAAGGTTTATGTTTTCTCTTCTGACCCCTACAAGGGCTAGTGTAGCAAATTTTTAGCAAGAGTTATAAGCTATGAGTACATCTACTCTTGACAACACAGGATTGTTGACAATATTGGTGTGAGTCTTACATGGGAGGATCTTAGATTGTTAATCTCCACAATGTCCCACCCTGCATTTACCTGACTTAGGACCTTCTGGAGTCCTTTTCTAACATTTGCTGTAAGATATGGACAGAGGATCAGATGTTTGTTCCCTGGATGAGGATAATTTGGAGCAAGTTGTAGATTTCAGTGAATCAGTTTCACTAAGGATCACTCCCTGCCTGTACATACTTCAGTTTCTGGTGGCCATGGTACCACATGAGACTTATCACAATTACTTTCTAGGTTTGAAGTAATCGGTAGTCTATATTCAATGTATCGTTCCTTTAGAGGTTTGTCAGGTGTGTGTATGAATATTATGCACATGGGACACCTGGTCTTCTTCAGGTAGTATTTGACCTCTCCTCTGTATCCCCATTATTGTTTCTTTGCTGGATGATTATTTATCTGGATATCATTTCATTTAATTCTTTTTCATTCAAATCAATGGTCGTGTTTTACTCCACTCAGAAGGGTTAACAGTTATTTTTTAATATGTGATATAGAATGTGAACACATACCCTACAGGACATCTCTTGTGTGAAAACATCAGATTTGCTATTCTATGAATGTTCATGAATGGTTCCCTAGAGCTACTCACCCTGTGTTGATTGCTTTCAGTTTCTGCTAAACTTGCCCATTATGGGCATTGATTTTTTTTTCTCTTTTTTTTTTTCTTTTTTATCTTCCTTAGATTAATCTCATGTAGTAGAGCAAGTTATAGTGCATTTAGTTTCTGGCCTGATGGAAATGTATGCCCATTAGACTGATTGTCTTACTTTAATACTATGTTATGAACTCTCACATATGTATCCATAGCCTGATGTCTTTCTTGAGGGATAATGAAGATGCCTTGCTTAGAATAATATAGAAATGTTCCTTTCAGAATTTTCAGCTTTTCACTCCACTTTCTGCTCAGTCAAGACTGCCTTGTATTTCAGTTCAACATGTTAGTACTTCATTGGTTCTACACATTGTAAAAGGCTGACACAGGCATGGAGGTGATTAATTTCTTTTAAAAGTGTTCATCTCTATTCATTCAAATTTTCATTGCATGATAGAGTTTAGGGAATGTGGTCTAAAACCATTGGACGAGTCTTAACTGAGAATTATATTCCACTTAGTACATGTTGTTTCATTATCCTGTTGTGCTGTAGGATATGAACATAAACCTATTCAATGGCATACTATTTTATGAAAGTGATGTGGCTGGCTTAGCATGTCAGCCATGTTTCCCAGATTTATTTATTCTCTGTTAACGTTTAATAAGACCAGTGTAGCAGTATTCCAGCAAGTGTCATTGTGTGTAAACTCATCACCCACTGGATGACACAGGTTTGATGACAGTGACAGTACCAGTGTTATATTACAGGCTATCTCTTAACCATAGATTAACTCACCCTGGATTTATCCCATTCAGGGCTGTTTTTATTCAGTGTTTAGCATGTGCTGTAGGATATTAACATGAAGCCCAGCAGATGTTTCCTGGTGTGGATAATATGGAGCCAGTTTTAGAATGAAATAGAATGGTTTTCCTCAGAATGACTCCTCATGTACCCCTGCTTCATTTTGTGGTGAACTTTGCAACCCACATTCTTGTTACAATTCCTGGTCAGAAATAATTGCTGGTTTATTCTCAATGTGCTTCCGCTTCGGGAGTTTCTCAAGTGCCTAAAGTATATTTTGCACATGAAACTCCTACTCTTCTACTCAGGGTATTTAACGACCTCTCCTCTAGGTTCTTATGTCCCAACCCTTTACTGAACAGCACTTAAATTGCTGGGCTTAGAAGCCATTGGATTTGTTTCCACTTGAATTACTTGCATGCGTTTACCCTCCTCAAGGCCATCTGTAGTCATGATGCTACATGTGATGTAGGATTACTTACATGCCCAGGAGAATATCTTCTGTGTAAGGAAAAGAAAAATGCCATTCTATAAAGGCCAGGCAATAGCTTCCTGAAAACCACTTGCCAGTTTTTGACCGCGTTAGTTTCTGCTGGACTTTATAGCAAACTTCTCTTATTACAGTTACCTTCTAAGTTTGGAGAAAGGGCTTGTCTTTAAGTCAGTTGGTTAGTATTTCAGGGGTTTCTCATATACCTGAAAGAGTATTATATGCTCATGAAACTCCTACTTTTCTCTTCATGGAGCTTGATGTCCTCTTCTCTAGGTCCCATTGCAAGTTATTAACAAGTATGGCAATTAAGTTGTTGGGTTTAAAATCCATTGGCTTTGGTTCAACTTAAGGGCTTGCCCTGTATTCACCACTCACAAGCCTTTGCATTCATTATGCAGGATCTGTTGTTGAATGTGAACACTCACCCTATGGGATATCCTCTGAATAAGGAAAATGAGGTTGCCATTCTATGAATGTTGAGCATTGGTTTTCCCAGAACCCCTAGCCTTGTTTTACCCACC
>NW_006435916.1:45479-56612 GCF_000325575.1 Pteropus alecto
AATAGGCATATTCATTTTTTTCAGCAGCCAGGCATGAAAACTCAGTTTATCAGGTCGAATTATAAATACTTTATAGGTTGGTTTCCAGTCTCAAAAGTTCCTGTGCCCTTGAGCCCGTTTCTGTACTTCGAATACCATGAGATGAATTCTCTCTATATTCTCATAACATAGTGCCTCCCACAAAGACAATGTAGGTGCAACATGTAGAATAATATAATAGGTTTCTGCCAGAAGATTTCACCACGTGTTCACACAACTCTTCAGGCTAAACAAGATTATCTTGTCTGTTATTTAATGTATAGGTTGTCCAGTTGTTCCTGATATTACTGAAAGTATGTCACAGTTAAAGTGGTCATAGAAAAGATTCCCTTTCTCTCAAAGTATTTCATTTACACTCATTTTAAATTTTCATTGTCACCTGCATGATGGAAATTGTGGAGTCTGGTGAAATTCATTAGATAATATTTAACTGAGAATTACTTCCTTTTTATTTACCCACTCAGAGATGGTTATTCATTCATCCAGTTGTTCAATAGGATAGAAACACAAGCAAAGTTGATGCCTCACATCATGATAATAATTGGCCAGGCTTAACATGTCGGTCGTTGGTTTCCAAGATGTTTTTCTATGTCGTGCCTATTTAGGCTTGTAGGAAATTCCCAGCAAGTGTTGTAGCCTGTTAACAAAACTGTCACTAATGACATGGGCTTGCAGACAGTGATGCCTCCAGTCTTGCAGTAGAGGGTATTGGTTAACTTCATTAAACATACCCTGTGTTTACTTTGCTCAGAGTGGCGTGGAGTCATTGTCTGACGTGTGGTAAGATACGAACAGCGAACCAAGTGCATGTCCCTTAGGTGAGGATATGAAGCAATTTGTAGAATATAGCAGATAAGTTTTCCTCAAAAATCACTCATTTTGTTCACTACCTTCAGTGTCTGGGGGACTTGGCACCACATGTGTGGGCATGCATTTGCTTTCAAGTTCAAAATAATTGGTGGTCTGTTGTCAGTGTACTGCTTCTTCAGGATGCTCATGAGACTCATAGTCTTCTCCTCAAGGGGCTTGATGACCTCTCCTCTGTGCCTTCATTGCCTGCTCCTTTGTTATATGGCACTAAATTTAGCCAGGATAGAATAGATTAGATGCATTTCTATCAAGATGACTTGCCCTGTATTCACTCCACTCAGGGCTCTTTGCAGTCATTATATAACCTGTGACATGGGATATATGCATACACCCAGCAGGATATTTTCTGTGTAAGAAAAATAAAGGTGCTTTTCTGTGTAGGCCTAGTAATGGTTTCCCCAGAACTGCTCAGCCTCAGTTGACCACCTTCATTTTCTGTTGAGCTTGGCCATAATCAGTAAGAATGGGTAGTAAATCTCATCATTGTAGTGCCATTTCTGCTTTTCCTCATGAGTTAGAATGTTATGCCCATGGATCTGAATCCTTTTTGTTCAGATGTTTGACATTTGTCTAATTAAAATGCCAGTGAATGTAACCTGGCTTGACATTTTTTAATCTATTGCATTAATTTTCTCAAGTATCACTTTCTAAGTTCACATTGTACAGAAGTTGCTGAATAATGCTAAAATTGTCCCTAAGTTCATATACCAACCTGGGAAGAATGGGCAGTCTACCAGTTCAGGGTGGTACAGATTCAGGTATTCCTGTGTGGTCCAAAGGAGTGTCAAGACCCTGGGGCTAAAATCCTCCTGTTCAAAATGTATGATACTGTCTGCCTCCTTTAACTCTATTCTTTACCTGCCCAACTTGATGGCAGTGAGTTGCTTGCATTACAGGGCATTGGATTTGTCATCCCCATAGTCACTTGCCTTTTGGTAAAGTCATTCAGCATTGGCTGGACAATGACCACAACCTGCCTGAAATAATGGACCTCCCCATTGTTGAGAAGAATAACTAGTTTATCATTTCAATATAGTGATACTTCACATTTTCCTTACATTCTAAGGGAATGCCAGTCTTCTCATCCCTTGGGAATGCCTTTCTTCTCAAGCACTCTATGACCTGTCCTGCTGAGCGGTCCCGCAGGTTGATGGCAGTGAAGGTGCCTGACTGAGAAATCATTAATTGGGTATCATAAGCATCACATTCACTCTTATCCCCTACAACATGTTCTAGACTATCACCACCATCAAACATTTTTCATGTACATCTCCAGCCTTAAAAAAACTGGCTGATGCTTCATGACCTCTTTATAAGTCTCCACTGCATGTCACTGGGCTCGATGGCAGTTAAGGTGGCTGGCTTAGAATTGCCTGGATTACTATCCTCAGAATTATTCATCCTATGTTCACTCCTCTCAAGGGCAATTGTAGCTCTTTTCAAATAAGTGCTACAGGCTGTGAACATATGCCCCACTGGATGCCAAATGGCTTGATGACAAGAAAGGTGCCAGTCTTAGAATACTGAAACTTCTATTTTCTCAAAATTAAAGGAGTCATAGAAATAATGGTTATGCCAGTGTCTCTAGGTCATCAGTGAATCCTTCAGCAGAAATTGTGCCCAACTACCTCACCTTCAGTTGAAGGTAGCAATAGTTGTGCAGTTTTAATTTTCAACCCAGTCTGTTTTTATTTCTGAGAATTTTGTGACCTGTAATGTTAGAGAAACCTAATGTAAAGAAAAAGAAAAAGTATACATGTTTGTAGGACCATCATAATAGAAAATGCAGTGATCAAAAGGAATTTCCAAGAAAAAGTTCCTATGCAATAGAAGTGTTTTTAACCATAAAATAAATTGAAACGTACTGGTTTGTTTAATATATTTATTGAGATACCCCTGTTGCTATTGTTCTGTATTAGATGGACTTCCAGAGAGACAGTGATATTTGGAACTGAACTATCAATTCATTTAAATTTAGAAAAGTTTCAGAAATGATTTGTAATGAAGATATATATCTGTGAGAAATAATATGCTTGGACTGAAAGAATTGTTATTAGTTCACCATTGTCATATCTGTATAGCTTCACTGAAAGGCAGAGGTTAGTAGGACATCAATGTTAGGTTCTTTTCATTTTCCCAAATAATTTCACATTATCATAAAAATTAGTATTTTGCAGTCTTCCTACATTGCACTTTATAGTTTGGAGTTCATCATTAAGTCATAGAGATGTAAGACTGAATGAAAAATTCCCTTTTACTGACTCAGAGGAGTCCCAAGTCTTTTCCCTGCCAGCCTTACTGAGATATAATTGACATATAACACTGCACAAGTGTAAGGTGTACAATGTGCCAAATCTCTTTAAAAAGAGGACCACTTTTCATTCCTGAACACCTTGAGAACAGTGTCAGGGGGAGACTGACAGTGAAGTATGAAGGCAGAGTAGACAAGAGCTCACAATTACCACCTCCACTTCTCTTCCTAACAGGACTCTTGGAAAGTGTGGAGAGTGAGAATGGAGGTCCCCAGTGCCTTGAGATCAATAAAACTACAGACTCTAAGCTCCAGGAGGTTAGGCAGTACATATGCCTTGCTAAGTGATATATCTCCCTCATTGACCCCATTGCCAGACACACAATAGATT
Source organism: Pteropus alecto (assembly GCF_000325575.1). Lineage (NCBI taxonomy): Eukaryota > Metazoa > Chordata > Mammalia > Chiroptera > Pteropodidae > Pteropus > Pteropus alecto. The sequence continues at coordinate 49,031 of NW_006435916.1, forward strand.
CTATCAGTCAGCGAGTTGGGTATGTTCATACCAATTGCTCTGAGACCTGAAATAAACTATATATCAGTGATGTGGAATGAATTGTTTTAAGACCATGCCTACAAAGACCATAGTGTAGTACCTGGTACATTAAATCATTCAACTAAAATAAAAGGAATATAATAATAATTGCTATATTAAAATGCAAATATACAATGAATATATATTTGCAATTTCTTGATATAAATTGTAATTTTAGATTCAAAGCAGTGACCTCATTCTTTATTAGGCTCATTATCACAAGGATATTTGAAAGCCTGTTACCATATGATTTAATTTGCTGTCAATCAGATGTTTTCATTTTCATACTACTGAAGATAGAAATTTTATTTTTTTTAATGCCAGAAGAAAGAAAAAATAGCATTTATTAGAAGTTTTTAAATGCTCTATAGAATTGGGGCTTATTTCAAACTCATTTTAATTTAAATGTATTTTGTTTATTCTAATAGCTTTAGAAATTCGGCATTTCTTGTAGTGTAACGTATGTAAAAAAGAAACAAACATTTTGGTAATACAGTATACACGTTATAAGCAATTAGTGCTTTTGATATTTTAGACGTTACTTTAGAGTCGAGTCCTTAAGTCTAGTTCCTGTTCAGTTCTTTGTGGGATTAACAAATTGCAAACGCTTTTTTACCTCTAAGTCAAACCTGACTTGTAGCCAGTACATGTAATAATTGGACTGTACATCATCATTTTAGCTTTGATCATTGCCTTCTTTATTAGTATGTTTCAACTTTGTTGTATTTGTACTTAATTTTGAGACATTTTATAAGCATCATTTATAAATATAATACAATATGGTATGTGTATGTATTCTCTTAAATGCATACAAATAAGCCTTGTTAACTTGTTAAATATTAGCTGTGTCTACAGATGAGGAGGTAGTTTATAGGAGGACTACTGGAAGAAGATGAATGACTGCTCTAAACACCCAATGAGGGTTTTCATTGTTATTTCCAACCTTCTTTCACACTTGTATTCCCCTACCAGAGCATTTCCATAAAACTAAGGGAGATAAAGGAAGCTAGACCAAGAGTATCCCTCCCATGCTTACTGTGCTAGTGTATTCTAAATAATAAACGAATATGACATTTGTAGGATCATTAGCTTACAATCTATTGAATGGAACCAGTACTCAAATATATGCGTTTAGAGCAGAGGTTGGCAGATTTTTTTCTGCAAAGGGGTAGATAATGAATATTTTACACTTTGAGGACCATCTGGTCTCTGTCTCAACTATTGACTCTGTTGTGGTGGTCTAAAAGCAGCCATAGATCATATGTAAACAATGAGCTTAGCTAGGTTCCAAAAAACAAAAACATTCTTTTATTTACAAAACAGGCAGTGGGCCTGATTTGGTCTTTGGGCTATCAACCTCCTATTTTAGAGGGTAGATTTTCATGCCCATGTTTCCCAAGGCAAATTCCGATGGCATAAAATCAAGACACAATTTTATATAATTATTTCCAAGCTATTCAGTGATGCATGAAAATTAAATGTTTATAACTAAAACTTGACAGTCAGATAGAAACTAGGTTACCTGTGTGTTAAATAATAAATTAATTGAACAGAGGACATAATGAGTTAAGAAATAGCTGAGGTTCAGTTGGGAAAAAAGCCTGTATATAATATCTTTATGAAAGTATGGATAATTCAGATGTTTTAGATACATTTTTAAAATTTTTTTCTAAAGTTTGCATACAATATTATTATAGGTACATTTTTATAAGGTGATTATGTATTCTATTATACTGAATTCATTCATATGTACCCTAAGTTGATTCATGTCAACTAAAACATGGGACTCAACTTCGAATGCACATTTGAATTTTCTGAGGAGTTTTAAGAATCACAGATGAAACATTTCCATTTGTGATCATGACAGAAAAAGTGATATTAAAATTGTGGCCCCTGCTATGAACAGCTAAAAAAAGGAAAGAACATGTGAAACAACTCTTTTCAGACTTGAACTGGCAGTGCAGGACCCCTGAGAGTAGGAAAAGAAAAGGTGAACCCTATAATAGCCCCAGATTTTAACCTGGATACACAGCCATTGTTAGACTCTGGCAGAGGGAAGGTGATCCCAAACTGAGCACAGAATTTCCAGGCTTAGGAAACAGAGACAAAAGTTTGGAAGGCTAATTTGGCTGCAATTTGTGAGGCAGAGTACCAAGGCAGAGAGGTTATGCACTGAATTGGGGTCCTCTTGAATGTTTAGCCGAATAGATGTCACATGCATAAGGTGATACTTCACGAGGTCAGGCAAAGAACAGCTATCAGAGAGGTAGAAACTGAAAAGTTCTCAAATAAGTTCACGTGGGGCCAGAACCTAACCAAAGTAGAGTAGCCTTATTGATCACTTGCGAATTCAGTAGAGACCTCGGAAAGGCCACATTATAGGAGGGAGGTTATGCCATTCCTAGAATAAAAGGTAACCTAGACCCATCCTAACAAAGCTTAGAAAAATTTCTCAGTACGAAAATGTTGATATTCAAGTACATAAATATCCAAAATGAAACTCAGTACACTTTCAAGGAAAACAACAAAACATAGATGACATTAACATCCGTAATGTCCAGGGCCCAACCAACAATTACTAAAAATACATCTAGCAGCAAAATATGACTTACGACCAGGAAAAAATCAGTTAAAATGACCCAGAAGTGACAGAGATGATAAAATTAACAAAGAATTTAAACAGTTATTATAAACATGATTAAGGAAATAAAGGAAACATGAATATAAGAGAGAAAAGAAACTCATAAACCTGGAAATTATGCTGTGACTGCATTCATCCTTTCTCCTTAGCCCACTTGTCCTTGACTTGTCAGTAATAGAGAAATAGTTATAGCTAATACTCTGCTGCTAATTTTGCCTCATTTGGCATGTTTAAATGAAACATTCTTTATGCTATATATTTATATTCACACCTACTGGAGATTATTCTACCCTATAAAGCTTATATCTTATACAATTAACTGCTGAGATTATTTAAAAGAACCGAACTTTGACTATTAAACACATTTCTTAAATCAAGTGCGATATGTATTTGTTAAAATTCCAATGAAACAAAATCATCAAATATCAGAGTTAATTTTTTAAAGTACATAGCTGCCCTACATACTTGAAAGTTAAAGCTGAGTCTGATTAGAGGATGTTTCTCCTTAATTCACTTTCATATTCCCTTTCAGAAAGATTTGCGTACCTGTTCTAAATTTGACGAGGATAATTTACTATATTTTCTCAAGCAATTTCTGGATGTTCCAAAGATATATCAGTAACCATCATATGTACTTGTAATTAATGCCGGAGTTGAGTCAGCATACAGAAAGTGTGGCCTTTGGATGGCAACTCTTGGCTGAATTCCTAATGTTCTGTTTCAATTTCTGATGAGGTGATGAAGTGGAAAGCTTGTACGATGTAATTTTGCCATATGTTTCTTTTGAGATTTTTGAAAGAGGATCAACAGCTTAAAATCACCAGATGAAACATTTTAGCTTTTCAGAGACTAGAATCAGGAAGGTCAAAGCTAATGTTTTTTTGAAATTCTTCCTGAAGTTTCTGAATCTATTCCAAATAAACCTAAGTAGAGTGGTATAGTAATACTTATTAGGACTACAGCAATGTGGTACACAATATGTGAAATATAGTATAATTCATACCTATTCTATACATTCATTATTAGAAACAGATACACTCTTAATTTGTTTTCCAAAGATCAGGAAATGTCAGTACTTTAAAATGTAAATGTTTCCGTCTAAACAAGTCCAAAGTATGATGAAACTCAATTTATGGATCTAACATTTTCAATAATTACCTTTAAATGATCTCTGCAGTTATCCTAATACTTGGCAAACAAATTCATTTTGGATGATGGTCAGTGGTTAGAATTTGCTTAATATTTAGTTTTTATCATGTTTGTATAAAATGAGCATTAACCTGAATGAAAACCAGTTTTTAAATGTTTGAAGCCAAACAAACCAATTTAATAAAGGCAGTAACATACACACACACATATATATTTTTTTAAGAAAAAATCATAAGAATATTTTGATTAGCCACCCAGATGATCAAACACTATATTTTGTAAGGCATGGGAACATTTTTAAAGGCATTTTACTTACCCAGCCAGGATAAAGAAAAATGGCAGATTATTCCAAAGGAATTGCTTAAAACAAAGAAATTAGGACCACATTGAAGTCACCTGAATCTTTTTGTTTTCCCTTTTATATTTCTGACAGGAGTAATGTTTTTCATCTATAAGTTATGTCTGTACCTTTTGATTTTTCCATTAAGATAATTTTGTTCTTCTGGAATAATCAGAAGCCACTATGTTCTATCCCCCATCCCCACCCTATCAAGAATGTAAGTAAATTAATATTTAGTCCAGCTCAACTAGAAAATAGTTTTACTTTGTGAAGTATATATCTTATATAGAAATAAAAAAATATATATATATATGTATATATTACTCATGTTATATTAGCTATGTCTTTTTCAGAAAAAAAAAATTTACCATCACCAAAGTTTCCAAGATTTTAATGGAACCTTGTTTATTATTATAATAGTATGATCTTTTTCAGACTTGTGTCTCCATTAACTATTTTTTAAATAATTTTGAGGGCAGAATGTGGTTCTTGTTATCACTTGCAAAGTATTTTGCACAGTGTGATCTGGCTTATTTTTCTCAACATTTGAGTATGAAGACTTCCAAACAGAAAATTTGAAATACTGGCATAGTAAATATCCAGATAGCTGCCACTTAAATTCTACAATTTCTGACATCTTCATATGTTTGCTTTATCTCATATCATATATCCCATATACCTATCTCTGTATCCATCTGTCGATCGATTCATCTTACTCTGATGCATTTTACCCCTAAACACATCAGCATACATATCTTTATCTAGAGTTCAGTAATTGTTTTCATACCTTATATTCTTAGAGGTAAAGTTCACATACAGTGAAGTCAACATGAGCTTTGACAAAAGCATACGCTGTGTAACCCCTCAAAATTTGAAACATGCAAATCCCTATCAAGATATGAAATATTTCCTTCACCCCAGAGAATTCCTGCACGCTCCTCTGAAGTCACTTCCTTAGAAGTGACCCCTGTCCTGGTTTTCCTCACAATTTAGTTTAGTTTTGGACTTATCTGTGCTTCCAGTTTCTCTACATTTCAGTAGTCCATTATTTACACTATGCTGGTACATAATACCACTTCTACAGTGAAAATCAAATAAATAGGCAAGCAAAATAATATAAACTAAAAATAATTGACCTTTTCCCCCATTAAACAATGGGAGCTTCATGACATTCAGCATCCTTTCTGACATTACTTAAGACATTCCCCATAATTTCAATCAATTCTGTAATCACACCAAACTACCTCTTATTCCTTGAATAAACCATAAATATTGTACTATTATCTTGGGTCATACACAAGCATTTAATAGATTTAATAGTTATGACTTTGGCTGTCTAATCACCCATGACACATAGTGAATTTAAATACAGCTAAATGATAGATTTGAATCACAAGTTCTGCAGAATTGATGTGTGGAAGCAAGTCCTGCAGTAAGTGAATGAGCATAGCCAGCCCCATGCATCTGCCTCTCAGTGTAATGACATTTGTTGTAAATCAAATATACATTCATTCTCACCAAGATTTTGAAGAGATCACTTAACTATTTCACTGTTTTAAAGGAGCAGTTGTAAGCTAGAAGGCAACACAACTTACAAAATTCCCAGCCTTAGGATTTATTTCTCAGTTATATAAATGTTGTTATTTCTCGTGCTGTAAGAAATAGAAAAATAAATTTTTATTCTTATTCTAAATAGATTAGTTTCTATCATAGCCTTTATGCCTTTTCTTAATTACCTATTTATATGCTAATTCTTCCTTACAAATTAAAGGTTAGAAAGCATCCCACGTACTTGAAATGCTGTAGATTGCTTTTTAGAATATATAATTGAGCTATTTCTTTCTAAGCAAGATAAAAAAAGATTTTTTTTAGAGACCATGATGAATTGGTTACATATAGAAACTAATGTCAATCCAATATCTTAAAAATGTATCATAGGATGTAAAGTACAGCACAGGGAATATAGTCAATAATATTATAACTATGTATGGTGCCAGGTGGGTACTAGACTTACCAGGGGATCACTTCATAAATTATATAAGTATCTAACCATTATGCTGTATACCTGAAACTAATATAAAATAATATTGAATGTCAACTGTAATTGAAAAATTTAAAAAAGAAGAAAAATAAACTACAAAAAGAAAAAATTGTATCACATATACATAATTTATTCATTTTTATTTCATCCATTTTGAATATTTTTCTCCTTTGTACTACTTCATGCACTACATTCACACAAATTCAAGAACAAAATAGCAAAGGATACATTATTTTCCTCATACTAACAATTTCAGTTAATTATATTTAAGAAATCAAGAAAAGATTGGAAACAAGTCTTCAAATATCTTTCTTATCTTTCAGGAAATTCCTTTTATGCAACTGACAATAAAACTGCCCAGTTTTGAGATATTTGTGTAGGAGTTGATAAACGTACAACACATAAGTGAGACTCATAATAAAATATACACTGATTTGTAAAATCCTGTCAATACTATTTGATAGATAAACCCCAAAGCAAGCTAATATTATTTTTAAAAACTATCAAAAGAGTTCATGAAATGAACAATATGTGATACCATATTGTCCACAGACAGTATTTACATTAAATCAAGAAGGACAAGTTAGAATCTAAAAGGCTCAACACAAGAGTTTATGTCTAAGTTATGCCTGAGTCAAATGTATTTTAGCAGAGGATCTGCACATCATAGTCATTCAGGGACACAGGCTGATGGAAGCTCCAAACTGAAATGTTTTGTGATCTCTCAAAATGAGAGGTGTGGGAAATCTTGCAGGATTTTGCAAAGGTTCCACTTAGAATATAGATACATCTCTTCCCTTGATTTTTACTTGACTAAAGCAAGTCACATGGCCACACTCAACTTTAAAGGGTAAATGGAAGTGACAACATACCATGTGCCTGAAAGGAGAGGAGGAGCAGAATGTAAACAGCCTCTATGATCACTTTAGTATTCTTAGCAGTTGATGATAAACTGGTTTTTGGTTTTTTTTTGTCTGTTTGTTTGTTTTTTTTGTGAAAGCTTGGGTTTTTGGATTTTTTTTCTTTTGCATTTGTTAGGACTTTTCATTACTGCCAAGAATAACGGTGTACTTATGTGTGCTAGGTGAGTAGGTGGGAATTCTGTAACTCTTTTATTATAGCAAGTATCTTCCATCATTCACAATATCTTAGCTTTCCATATACTTACTAATAACTGAATGAGGATTGCTGATGTAATGGTCTATTAGATTACTTGAACAATAATAATGAATTGGCCGGGTCATCGTGCCTCAAAAACCATGGGCTCTTCTTTTCTTGTTGTGCCTCTTCCAACACCATAAAATACAAGATGGATCCATCAGTACCACCTTGACGCCTTCTTAAGCTTAAA
>NW_006435916.1:56658-113757 GCF_000325575.1 Pteropus alecto
GATAATGTTCAATGAAGGTTTGAAGGTTTCAGGAAAATAAAATGGCCCAGTTGGGTCTGAAATTAAAAGTTAGAAAGGTCAGATAGTGTTAGGCTTGAAGGGCATTCTAGGATAATAGCAGCAGAAACCAGCATGTCTTATGCCAGAACACCACAGCAATTCAGTATGAGGAAGGGAGGGTTGCTAGAGAGAAGAACTAGTTCATGGCGTGTCTTATACGTTATGCCAAGAACTTTGGATATTATTCAGTAAATGCGATTACAATAAGAAGAACATGTTTTAGCATGCTTTGTGTATATGGTTGGATATGGCCATTAGACAGGTGGCTATTTCAATTGTAGCCATGGGGATAGCTTGTTGTTGGATAAAGAGATTTCAATGTGATCAGCATCTAAATGGTGAGGAATAGTGGAGATTGGAAAATTTACCCCAAGGAAAACTGTATGGAGGGAGAAAAGCAGTGGGTAAATGATGAAACCAGAGATTCTTGAATATATTATTATTTTCTGTTTGTACCAGTCATAGGGAAAATTAACTTACTCTCTACTGCAGAATCTACTGACTATAATTACTGGCAAGGAGAAGTACAGTTTGCTAAAAAAGCCATAATTGTGGGGAAAAGAACAGAAGGTGAGCTACTCAAGCTTGCCAAAAAAAAAAAAAAAAAGAAAGAAAAAAAAAACAATAGCTAACAGCTTGTTTATAGTGCTGATGATGCACCAGGTACTGTTCTAAATTTTATATATATTATATGTATCTTCACTTAGTTGTCAGAAAAAAATCGAAACAGAGAAAGTTTAAATAACTTGCCAATCTAGTAAGAGTTAAAACAGGGATCTGAGTGGTGAACACAAAATGTAATATACACGTGACATATTATTGAATTATACACTTGAAACCTATATAATTTTATTAAACAATGTCACTCCAATAAGTTTAATTTAGAAAAATACAGGAATTTTTTTTTTTTAAGAGCAGATTTTTTTTTACCCAGATTGTCTGTCTGGCTCCATAATCTCTACTCTCAACTATCCCTGCCTCTCTCTGCTTTAAAATTAAATTCATAGTTATCAGAATTTAGCTCATGAGATCATGGTGATATTTAAAATCTTATAATTTCAGCTCTAGTCTTCCCAGCCCAGTATTAGAAGCACCTAATATACTACATTTCCTTTCTTGAGTTTGTATATAGTAGGTTCTGACTTTTAATAACTGCTATAGTGATATTAACCATAACAAATGAAATGTTAAATATTCCTATTTATTAACTATTATTTATTGGGAAAGCTGAAGTTATTTAAACTATTTTTAAAATGAAAAATTTGTAAAGGAAGTAGAAATGTTAAGAGAATTTAGGGTAAAGACATCCTCTGATAAAGATAGCCAGTTATTTATTCTTTCTGACATCAGTTTCCTTGTCTGTAAAGTGGTGCCTACATTATAGAATAGTTGTGGGTGTCAAAGTTGGTGTTCATAGACCATCTAATATAATATTTGCAAATGAATTTCTCAATATTTTATATACTTTGTTTAAAAATATACATGAAAGTACAACTCAAATGGAAGTTAAATTCCAAACATAATGACTGCTATAAGGAAGAGAAACATTATTGTCTGGCTATTACTAGAATATTAAATTGTCTTACCTTCATTCACTTCAAAAAATCTAATTTCATATAAAATTTAAAACTTAGAATAATGATATCTTAGTGTCAGGTTTAGAGTACTTCGAAATTTTTAGTTTGAGTATTCTAAAATTATACATCTAATTTGCACCGCCTCAAAGTATACTTATAAACCTCTTTCCTACATCCAAGTTTGTGAGGTAGAGCTAATATGACTTTAACATTTTAGTCATAGGTAAAGGGAAAATAAATTTCTCAAAAATATCCCATTAAGATAAGGAAAGAATAAAATCACTGAAACAAAAATCCGTTCACATAATAGTCTGCTATCATGTATAATTAAAAACTCATTTGGGCTTTAGAAGTCTAGGAAAATATTCCCATTCAGACATAAGCTGCTTATAAAGAATTGGGGAAGATGAAATAGAGGGCTTTATTTTTTCTAATCATATATAACATCTGTATATGCATGTTAACATTTTTGAATTTGCATTAATATTGAAATATTAATATAAATCAACTGAGGAAACGTTTACCGAACACCTGCTCTCTGTGTGGCACTGTGTCAGGTTCCGAAGTTATAAAGGAGAAATGGTCCTTACCAGCAGGCAAATTACAACCTAGTTGCGGGGGCAGGGCAGCCAGTCAGAAAATCAGTACCTTAAAGAGCAACAAGAAGACATTACTACAGAAAAACAGAAGAATGAGTGTCACAGTCTTGTAGAAATGATTAGGAAAAGCTTAATAAATGAAATGACAATTTACCTGGACTTAACATGTTTTCATTGTTAGGAGATAGGATCATAGCAGTGTGATCATGAATAATAGCAGAGGGGAAGTAAAAAAGATCACAGAATGTAGGCAATAACTGTAAATTACATTTTACTTAAAATGTTTATAACATCCATTTATTCATAATACATGTAGTAGCTATTTTATAAGAATATGCAAAAATATTTCACTTATAACTTTAAAATAGTTTCACAAAATGTTGATTTTTGGTTTAGCAAAATTATTTTAATGATTTTACAAAGTTGTGATTTGGAAATATGTGGAAAATGAGGAGAGCAAACCTGGGGACAACTAATACTTTCTAATAGATTACTTTTTAAATTGCATTTTGTCATCTCTTTATACTTCAGTTGTGTATTTGGAGGGGGTTTGTGACTTAACATGTGTGCTGGTATGTGATAAAAAAATTTTCAAACTTGTATGATTATATCAGGCTTTGGTAAATAATACAGTATATATATTTTTAAAAGTTTCTCATCAAAAAAAAAAAAGAATAAATATAGACTTTATGTTGGATGCCAATGGGAAACTATTTAAACAAAACTACTTGTTCTGGACCTTAATAGAGAATTGAGAATTGCTTACCTAACTTGTTATAATGAGGTCATGACATGTAATAGCTGTTGGTAGCTAAGAAGATCGTAAGAAAGTAATTAAAAAGAATTAATTAAAAACAGACTCACAAATATAGAGGACATTATGGTGACAGCCAGAGCCAGAGGGAAGGGCGATTGCGGGGGCTGGGAGAAAGGGGTGAAGGGTTAAAGAAGTACAAATTAGTAGTTGATAGTTGGTCATAGGGATGGAGAGCACGGCAGAGGGAATGCAGTTAGCAGTAACATAATAGCTAGGTGGAAGGCCAGAGGAGAGAAAGAGCAGTCAGGGGATCATTTTATAAACTATATAAATATCTAAACAGTGTACTGTATACTTGAAACTAATAAAATAAAATTTAAAAATTTTTCTAGAATATAGAATTTTGGGAGTATGTATCCTAGGGCTTTAGGTATTGCAGCTTCTAGAGACAACTATTTTGAGTCATGTGATTATAGGCCAAGTCTTACCATATCATTCTCCTACTCCCTCCTCCTCCTCCCTCCTCTTTCTCCTCTTTCTCCCCCTTCCCCTACTCATCCTCCGTCTTTTTTTCTTCCTCCCCCCCCTCCTCCCTCTTTCTTTTTTTCTTCCAAGAGTTATATATCATAGTTACCTAGAACTCTAACTCATGTTTACATACCCCCAAACCCACCCCTGGAGATGGCTTGTATTAAGACACATTTTGTTGATCAGTGATTATAGAATCATAGGATATCATTCTGGAAACATAGTTACTTGATAATTTCTTATCCAAAACCTAACATAGCTGTTTGGAAGAACTGGGTTGAACTAAATAGATCAATTACTAGTCTCATTAGATTAAGAAGATACTATCGTCAGAATAATCTAGAAGGAAAAGCACTGTCCTAAGCACTTCAAATATATTGTTTAATTTAGCATGCAAAAAAAAAGGCACATAAAACACACACACACACACACACACACACACACACACACATTTACATACTACACCAAAGACGTTGCTTTTGAAATATAGACATTTATTATATCATTTTTATGAATAAATAACTGGAAAATATCAAAACTGTTTGGCTTGAGAAGCTGAGTTTTTCCAGATGTGGGCATTGAGTGTAAGCCAACTGTGTTGATTTCATTGGAATATCCAAATGCAAGCATCTGAATGTGAGTATGTTAACAAGAATCATCTTTCTATTTAAAATAGCTCAGTATTATAAAGTTGTACACCCGAAACTTATATAATGTAATTAACCAATACATTTAATTTGAAATAGAACATACAGCAAATGAATAAACCTAAAGCAAATAAACAAAATAGCCAAAATATTAATTTACATTACATATGTTCTAACACAAAACTATTATTTCCAGTCTATTTCATCTAAGCCACTGAACCGACTTTAGCATTTCCAAATTGTCTTCATCCTGTAAACTGTGACAAATGTCTGTCATCTTTTAGTTGTCTTATTGATATGCCACAGTATAGTGTGCATTGCAGGAGTTGGAACTCCAAAAACTACATTTTCCAAACCCATTTGTTAATTGTTGGGTGATAATTCTTTCTAGGTCTCTCATATTTCTACATGTTATGCAAATGAGCATTAACTGACCCATTTTACCAGTTTTCTTTTCAAAGATATTTATATAGCAAAAAGCCATGAAAGATAAAAGCTAAAGCTGTTTCAAGAGGAATATGCATCCTTGTAAAAATAACAAAAATAACAGAGAAATTTTAATTGGTGAAATTATAAAGTAAAATGTAATAATACATCTTTAATAGTATTTTAATAGGAATTTCAACGAGCTATTGTATTCCAGCTAAGTTAAACTTCCTTTGTTATATTACAGTCTTACATATCTGCTTTTATGCATGGTGTTCAAAGTTTAATTTGGCAAAGCTGTATTTTATTTAGCACTAAAACTGAAGCAAAAAGAATATGGAGTAAGAAGCATAGACCTGGATTGCATTCTGCTGTTTTTTACATTCTAATCAAATGTCTAATCAAAATTACCCAAGTATATTTGATATCTACTTTCCCATAAAATTGACAACAAAAAAGTCTACCTTGACTACATTACCTCCCATCATTGTGGTACAGATTAAATGAAAAAAAAATAAAGTGGCATACTTTCCTTATTATACATTTCTTTATAAAAATAATCACTTATTTATGTATATTTTTTATCATAAAAGGATTTGATGCCACTTACAATCTTAGCAGTTTGAACTGATTCAAATCCTCGTTGACCCACATCTACCTCCACCACTAGCAATTACAAGCACATAGAAATGTTGGATGGAAAATATTCAGAAAAATTCATATATTTTAACATTTTAAGCCAATATCAAAACTTTAAAGAAAGATCTACTCCCAAAGTATCAGCAAAGAGTAAGGAACAAAAGTAGAATAATAATAGAGTGATCTTATGCCCCAGAGGTTTTAAATAATTAATTTTCGAACCCGAAGATAGAACTCTAAATCTCTTCATAACAGCAAAATGTTGGATATATACAATATGAATGAAAAGAAAAAAGAAAAAAAATAAAACAACGTTATTGAAACTCAAAAGCATTATGCTGAGTGAGAAAACATGACTCAAAAGGTTACATATTGGGCTCCTGGTTACCTGTAAGATGGAATAGACGACTCATTTCTCCCTGCTTCTCTCTGATAAGTACAACTAAAAATCCTGGAGAAATGATCATGAGAGGGCTCTGAAAGTTGGAAAAGAGAGAGGGCAGGCTGGCTAGGGAATCTGATGTCTAGAGCTTTGGAAAGGATCTCAGAAGAAAGAGATTTTTTAAACTGCATATGGAGTCCTGGGCAGACCCTTGTGTGATGAACAAATCATCATATGAAGGGGTTCAAGAACTGAACTATAGTGTAGAATAGAAAACACGTAGGTTTTCAGAGTGATAACTGAGCAGTATACTTCATAAATGGAGTAGGCTAGAATAGCACTGCAAAGGCTCGAAAAATTACATTGTCATTGGATCCACACCCCTCAAAAGTAGGCCAGGACCTACATGCTAAATCTAAACAAAGTGACTGTCTGCTATAGTGGAATATTTAAATAAGATCCAGAATCTCCTAATATAATAGTTAAAATCACTAGTCACACCAAGAACCAGTAAAATTACAACCTGAAAGAAAAGATATTCCGGAGATGACAGTGCCAAGATGAGTCAGATGTTGGAATTATCTAACAAAGATTTTAAAATAAGATAAAAATGCTTCAATGAGCAATGCTTAGAACAAGTGAAACAAATAAAATGTCAACAAAGAAATAAAAGAGCCAAACAAATGGGGAAGAGTTAGTAACTTGAGATAACAATGGACACTTGAAATATTAAGAATATCATAAACTACGCTAATACATTTGACAAAAATATTAAAAATGAAAAATCGTGTGTAAAGGTATAGCTTAGAAGTTTAACTTTAAAAGAAAGAAACTCAGAATAAAAATAGAAAAAACTTAAAAGTAAGTCAGTTAAAATGAACCATTCAAATAAAGCAGTGGGATTATATAATTTTATACTAGTTATTATTCAAGGAAACATAACCTCCATCTTATACATAGTGATTCAGAAAATAGAAACAGGAAAAGCGTCATTACTGTGAGGTTAAATTTTTATCTTAAGTTTTCAACTGAAATTTCATTGATAGCAGAAGTACAGTTTATCTCCAAATAATAAAATGCCGAACTCAACCATTAAAAATATATCTAACACCCAAATGTACTTTAGCCATGAGCAATATATATTACTAGATGACTAAATTGCTCAAATTTTTATAGACTTTTTATGCATCAGTTAAATGATGGAGGGCATCCAACAAGAATGATGATTTTGGTTTAGGAATAGTTAATGAGAAGCCATTATTTCTAACAGTAATTAGAGAGTAGATCCAGTTTTCTGTTACTACCACTTACATATATATGACAACAGAATCATCTTTTCAGTCTGTGAGGGAGTGCTCACCCTTCTATTTTCTATACCAGAAGCAGGAAAAAATGGAAATCCGAAAGTACACAGAGAGTTTATTCAAAACTGTTACAAAATCTTAAAAGCATAGTTAAAAAGATATGGGACAGATGAAATGGACCACATTCCTGTTTAGTTTACAGAACTCTGTTGTCTGTTTCTCTGGAGACAGTACCCACTACGCCTCTCACAATAGTGTCATGGCTTAGGTCCATATAATCATCGGTAAGTAAAGATCTATATTGAGTTTTTCATTAATGTTTTACTTAAAACCAATTCCTGTCGTTGGAAGTATAAGCTAGGGACATAGCAATGAAAATGTCACTCTTACTGTGGATGTAAATTGCTATCGCTTTTCTAGAGACAAATGGACAGCGCATACTGAAATTTAAATGTGAATACAGTTTGACTCAGTAGTTATTTTGTTTAAAAGCAAGGAGTAGAGAGCAGTTGGTAAGAACATTAATCCTGGTGCTAGATAGATAGCACTTACTAGGTATATGAACTTAGACAAATCAGTTTTTACCTTCAGTACAATGAGGAGGTAAAAATGCCTTTCTCAATTAAAATAGTACTTGGCACATAAAATTAGCTTAAAGAAATCATTGCCCAGGTACACCAAGAGGCATATACAAGAGTCTTCCTTACAGCATTTTTTCCGGAAGCTTAAAACAATAAACTACTTAAATCACAACTAGCATAGATGTTGCTAAACATTTGCATTTCTGTATCTTGGATCACTGTACCCCTGTACATAAATGAGATATATTTCGTATTACAGAATGACAAGAGCTTCAGTATAAATTGTGAACTGGGAAAAACTTCAGATTGACAAACGCCAAATTATTTAATTTGCCTATAAAATGTAAAAAGTCAATTTGCCTTACAGCTATTTTAATAAATGCATTTAAATTCCAGAAAGAGATCTAAAGATATAAATACCAAATTAATAGCAGTAGATACTTTTGGAAGAGAACTGGAATTTTGGTGCGATCAAGAGGATTTTTTTTCATATGTAAAGTTTTAATTTTTATGAGCTATCTGCATGTATCACTTTAGTTAGTTAAAAAAATAAAAATTAAATAAAAATAGCACAGATTTTATCAGTTGTTTTCAGTGTGGTGAAGTAAAGGAGTATTGGCCAGAGACATTGTTGCATTTGAGAATAAATTTTTATATGTATTTAAATGGTATGCTTGCCTGTTAAGCCAGTGGGCCTATGCTTTGTGATGCATAAACAAACACATATTTGAAAAATAAGTCAAATTACCCTTTTGGTTCAAACAACCTGGATCTTATCCATAGAGTAAATAAATACCTTCAGAATTTGAGGAATAGAAAATCTTGCCTGGATGCTTTATATATTTAAGCTGTAAAATCAAATATATTACATGAACGAACATTTCCAGAGCCCAGGCAGAAAAAACCTTTGATATATAAAGTATTGATTTTCATTGACAGTTTAGATCTGGGCTCCTAACCCCTTATTCACCAGAGTCACATGACTGATTACTAGTCCCCAAACTTTTCATTCCTGGGCTTAATGGTCAATATTTAGGTGTTGAGAAAGTTAAGTGAGAGACAAATAATAAAGCTTGAAGGGCTGTTCAAAAAAGATAGATATCAGAATGCATCAGTTGCCACAAACGAGATAATGGAAAGATTGAAATAAATCTCTTCTAAATTTGCTATCTATTCATCTCAAAGTAAAACCTGAAGAAATATGATTTGGAGGAGAAACCATACGATTGGGAATAAACACGTTGCTAAGAATTTTCTTTTTACCTTCTGAATTAGATTATAATCACCTTTCTTTTTCTAATATGAAATTGTGATATTCACAAAGTTTCATCTTGATCCGATTAAAATAATGAGAAATCCCACATACTGAAAAGTTTATGGTACACCCTTAATATGTAACAATATTTTAAAAATTACATTAAGCCATAAAACAAGTGTAAGCAAGTATAACAGAGTTCTGCTTTTTCCTTTGATGACAAAGTTGGTGTTTTATTGAAAATTCTTAACAAAACACTAACCAAAATCAATGTTTATAGCTTTTCTGCTGCTCTTAAACATTTAGTTTGCCTTTTGGGTAAGCTGGCATTAAGTTCTCCAAAAAAAAAAAAATAATAATAATAATAGAGGAGCTCTTTAAGCATGTCCACTTTCATTGATAAAGGAATGAAATGGACAGATAGTAGTCTCATTAGAAACTATTGTAATTTTCTCAGTTGTACATATATTCTGATACATAATGAGGTAGTCCCTTAACTCCAAGTTAAAACTTTTTCCTATTTCACATATTTCATAGTAACTCAAATGTCGGTTTTAGTTTGTATATCATTAATATCTTTTTAATGTATTATCAGGATTTTTATTTACCAATGTCATTAGAGAAAAAGTTGAAAGTATATCATTAAAGATAATTGTAGTCAATAAATTCATGAAAAAGAGGGTGGATGTGTAAATACATAAGCAGACTGTCTTATTACATAATAGTTTATATATAAAGTTCTAAACATAATTTTAATGTAGACTACAGAAATTGACTTTTCAAAAAATTATTTTTATTGTGAAAAGCATGATAAACCTTAGTGATTGCAAATAAAATTTAGACAAAAGAAAAACATATTATTCCAGTATTTTGAGATTCTTGGAGGATGCACATTTATCTTACCTCATTTATCTCCAGCACTTTATCCTATGTAGATACCCAGAAAGTATCCGCTATATGTTGGTCTGAAATTAGTTCATAAAACTTCAGTGGAAAAATACAAGACTAGATCAGGTATCTGTTAGTAAGTTTAGAGATGCTGACTAACTGAACTCATATCCATTAATCCACAATTATCAAGATATTTTAAGCCAACCTACATATATCCAAATATACATCTACATTATCTTATTGTCCTGGATAATTTGAATACAAGCACATCTGTAACCCTGAATTACTGATGTAATTATAGTTGTGCAGTGACCTGGCTAGATAAATAGTGATTTTGGGCTCTCTTTACCTTGGCATCTGTTCTGAGTTAACAAAAATAGAATTCAGCATGTTTCTTGTTTGTTTGGTTTGGTTTTCTTGTTTTTTCCTTGCACACTTGCAAATCCGACCATAGCAAAATCTTATTTAGAGCTGTGAGATAGTTAATGAGAAATCAGTAAATGCTAGTGACCTTCACCTGTTTCATTTTCTCGTAATAGGTATCAACTTGAACTTTATCATCCTACTTAAAGTTGATAAAAAATTATAATGATAGAATAATGTCCAAATAATGCTTGAAGTGAGAGTTCTATATAAAAATTTATATATGTATATATATATATCATATGTATATTATATGTACATATGCATTAACATGGTCAAGCTTTAGGAAAATTTTCAGATTCTCAAAAACTTAATTGTATCCACATACTATGAAACAAAAAATGACCTTTACAAGTAGGAAAAAAAATCAGTTTAAATTGTTTAAGAAATCTTTAACTACTTGATTACATCTCAAAGCCTGTGTTTTACTCATGTGTTACTGCATAGCAAACCATCCTAAATGTAATGGTGCAAAATGACAGCTGTTTTATTATGTTCATGGATTCTGTGGTGCAGGCACTTGGAAGGGACATATCAGGGTCAACATGTCTCTGTACCGTATGTTAGAGGCCTCAGTTTATAAGACAAATCTGCAGCTGGTGGCTGCAGTCATCTAAAAGTTTATTCATGCACAAGTCTGATGGTTAATGCTGGCTTTTGTCTGAGACTTTAGAAGGGGCTCTTGGCCAGAACACCTACACGTGGCTTTGCCATGTGGTTCCTTGTGTTTCCTCACAGCATGGTACCTGAATTCAGGAGCAAGCATCTCTTTTGTGACCTCTAATGTCATATCCTCAGAAGTCACAAGATTGCCCAAATTCAAAGTAGAGGGACATAGACCCTATCTCTTGATGGTCTGTGTGTTACAATCATACTGTAAGAAAAACATGTGGGACAGGAGATATTGTGGCTGTTTATGGAAAATTCGATCTGGCACGAGCAGATAGAACACTTTACCGAAGAAAATATGCATATGGACCAATAAACAGAAGAAAAGACCAGCATGATTAGTCATCAGGGAAATGCAAGTGAAACCCACAATAAGTTATTACTATACACTCAGTAGATTTAGGCTAATTAAAAAGATGAAATATACTTAGTATGTGGAGCAACTGGAACACTCACACATTGCCAGTGGGAATGCAGAGAGTATATAACCACTTTGGAAATAGCTTGGCAGTTTCTTACAAAATCAAAAATGCCCTTATTCTATAATCTAGCAATTGCACTGCAAGATGTTTACCCAAGAAAAATTAAGACAAATGTCCACACAAATATTTGTATATGAATGTTTATAGCAGCTTTTTTTCATATTAGCAAAAATCTGGAAACAACTGAAAACCCATCAATAGGTGAATAGATAATCAAATTTTGATATTTCTGTGGAATTCTGCACAGCAATTAATGGGAATAAATTACTAATACATGCAATGATGTGGAAAATTTTCAAAAACATTATGCTGTGCGAAAGGAGCCGGATGGAAAAGAATACGTATGTTTCCATTTATATGAAATTCTAGAAACCATAAAAATAATTTGTAATGACTAAGAATATACCAGTGGTTGCCTAAGGCTGAGAGTGGGTGGAAGGAAAACCACCTTCTGGGAGCCCAAGTGTAAGCCTGCTTTAAGTTTAGCCAATCACATACACCCCCTCAGGAATTCGAATCTAAGGGAATGCTGTGGTGGTGGAAGGGTGGTTGAAAATTTAGTCATGCATGAGATGACACGCTGGCAGCAATCTACGTCTGGCAAAAAGATGCCAAATCAATACCGTATCCTGATAGTTTCTGTAGCATGACATTGCTCGTGTCGACATTGCCCAGAATCCCTTTAATACTCATCTGTTGAGCCTGGTTCTTCGGCCCTCCTGTTGATTCTATAAGCTACAGCTTTTCTTCCAATAAATTTACATTCTGCTGAAGTTACTTGGAGTCAGGTTCTGTTGCCTATAAAAACAGAACCCTGAGTAAAACGGACATCTAGGTGCTGATTATGCAGCTGGAAAACTCTTCAGTAAGCAATTGAGTAGGAGAATAACTACTATGTGCAATATACCTAATCATACCACTGTTTTCAGTACACACTTGCTTATATGACAACCATATTCTAAGAATCATCATAGTTCAACTTAATTTTGCAGATGATAGTAATATATTGCCTGGTTTCTTGATCTTTTATCAAGATCCCTCATTTGGGGCTGCTTAATTTTAAAATTCATGCTCAAACCAATATCACCCTCTGGAATAATCTCCTTTCTATCAGAGGGTTTCTTACTGTCTTGGTTGGCAATTCTATTGATCAGCTTCAAGTTCAACTTAGATGCTGATTCTCTTTTTATTTCTAATAACTGACTCTTGGCTGTATTCTTGGTAAAGACCTTTCCTTCTATTGTAGTTGATTTCCTAGATCCTTGGTGTTTCCCCATCTCTGAGTAGATATCTTAGTAGTCAGTCCCTTTAACTGCTTGGCAGCACTTTGAGTTAAGCCTCCACCATTGTTGAGCATTGCCTTTTAGTAATTCTATTGCTTGCCAGTCAACAGATTTCCCTAATACCATTTTCATGCCAGAACATGCACTGGCTGCCCTCCAGTGGACATTGCTGATTACATAGCATGCTGCCTGCTTGCTTATCTTTCTCTCTACTGCCTCCTGGCAAATTCCACTAAAGAATAGTCAGCCCAGATTCTTACTGTTAATTACCAGAAACTCCTCAGACCATGTTTCCTATAGCTCGATGAAGTCTCTAGTTCCTAGGTGTCTTGGTGTGTCTTCTGATGGATGATTTGATAGAATCACAGTTTTTGTTTCCATTTTTAGTGTAGTTAAAATCCATTACTATTCTTACACTTGGCCTAGCTATAGGTTAGATTATGTTTCTTATATTCTGTGTTGCCTCTCACCCCCAATGCAGTTAGAGAAACTTTCATCATTATTGAAGTCACCTGGGAAATTTCTGGAAACATTCTCCAAATTTAAATTTATACAAGAAGATATTCTCAGTAGAGCCTTTGTAATACTGTGACTTTACTTCCTCTGTCTGAAAAGAGGTATATAACAGAGGCTGAATTTCAATGGAAGGGGAAATTAGATTTTCTCAGTGTCCTACATATTTTAATTTCATTCCATTTTCATTATGTTTTAGATTAGATTTATTCTTTTATAAGATCAGTATTAATAGTAGAGGGTTGTTGGTCAAAACATGTAACATCACTATTTAGAGGTAAAGCTTTTTCTCCTATTGCCTCACAAAATAAATATTTTTAAAGACCGTCTTTTTAATGTATGTAAGTGTAGAAGCAAAATCTACCTAAACATTTTATGTCTTTAATAATATAAAACTGGAACTGGACTCTGCCAGGTTTATAAATGCACCTGTGTTGTTTATCTGGATTAGTACCTTAGAATGTTTATCAGGACAGATGTACACTCTGTGTGCTAGTGAAAGCTAGGCAGATGTGGAACTAGGTCATGAACTTTTTATATTAGGATTAATATAAATGCATGTTTAAAGTTATCAGAGGCAAGTTTAATTACATTCCATTTCAAAGGACATTTCGTTCTGTTTATTTGGAATTTTATTCATGAGAAAAAAATCAAATTAATATATATGCAGTTATGATTAGCCTTCCTTTCACATAAATAATCGTTTCTCATTTATCATTCATGGACGAAGTATAAAATCAAACTGTCTATGACTGCATATATTAAGTCCAGACTGCAGATCTAGTAGTATGAAAGCTAATGATTCCCAATGTCCCATTGGTTTGGATTGGCTCTTAATATCCCAAAACAGTAATAACCTAAGGAAACAGATATCAGTTTACTTTTACCAAAGTTTGTTACAAAAGAATATCTCAATAATAGCTACGCTTATATTAAAACCAATGCACCACTTATATTAAAACCAATGTACCGGGCCAGCATTCTTAAGCATTAAAACGAAGACTGTAAACAATTCCATCATTTGGGTATTTAAAGACATAGTTTGCAGCCAGTTCATTTTAATAAATCCACATTAGAGCAGTATTCTTTTCTGCCCTCCAACACCAAGTCAGATGTTTTTGACTCTCTATTGTTCTCAATTAAATGAATTTGTTAGCTTGCTTTTTAAAGTTTGGAAGGCTAAATTGACTTTTTCTTATTTATCCTTCCACCTTATGCTCTGGTAATGAGGCTGATTACATCTACGTGGATGGAAACTCAAAAATTATTTTTAAGGATATTGTTGACTTTGCCTATAATCATATTTGTAACATTTTTCTGTGTAAGTATGTGGTAAATTTGGGGATGAGAAATGTGTGAAGTGCCTTAAGTTTTATAAGAAAAAGTTATATTTATTACTTTTTTGGAGAGCTAAAGTAGTTGCAGTAAATAATTGTTTATTTGCGTTTTAGGCACATGTATAGCTTTCACTTAATGTCCTTAAGGACTTGAGAAAAGTACTGTTCACAAAATCCACATTATAATGACAATTTAAGAGATAATTGGTTATTCTGGGTGCTCTAGTTTAAGATTCCCCAAAGAGCAATGTACTTGAACTATATTAACTCAGCTGCTTGAAGGAATGCTTTTGTTTTCATGGGGAACTAGGTAAACATACTCATCTAATAATATTTCTTGATAGTGTCGTCTTTCATTATTCTAAATAGATTCTGATCTTTATTGTCATCTTTATTTTACTTGATTAATTCTAATGCCCTAAATATTTTAAGACATTTCTGGGTACAGATATAAAACATCTGGTCAATACTCTCTTCTCCCTAGTTGGAAGATTATTTTATTTTATCCTAAGCCATCTAGTACATAAACGAATTCAGTGCAGTATAAGCTTAGTTGCTTTTGTATTTTCTCATTAGCTTCATTATTTTAGCTATACTTTATTGAACACCTGCTTACTCTGTGCAAGGTAGAATAGTAAGTGTTGTATATCTTTTTTCTCATTAAATCCTCACAACTTCATATTTGGAGGCAAAATATAGATTTAGAAGTTAAGTGACTGGTATTTAATAGACAATTAAAAACAAGTGTCCAGTCTATGCCTAACATTCTTTCTAAATAGGCCTTCCATTTCATTTTTTCTGCACTACTGTAGTAAAAAATCAAAGATCTGAACTAACATTAAAATAGATTAAAAATAATATGGATCGATAAAGTGATGGATAGAAATGTGATAAAGCAAATGCAGTGAAATGTTATTTGTAAGATCTAGATGGTGGGTATATGAGTGTTCATTGTATGAGTCTTCCAGATCTTCCATATGTTTAGAACTTTTCATATTAAATGCTGGAAAACATAAATGCTTTCTTGTCATATGCTTATGTAAAGGTTTCTCGTGTAATGTTGGTCCTTGCCTGCTCAGCCAGTATGTTTGTTGTTCTGTGATTTGTAGCACCTTGCTGATATGTAAGGAAATGTTGCATAGTGGCCAACAACACAGTGTCTGGAGTTATATCTTTTTACTTTTACTTTCTGGTTCCTCTACTAGCATTTGAATTTCAGGAGCCTTCATTTGCGTATTAGGAAAAATATCGTACCTCCCTCATGTGATCATAGTTTAAATGAGAGGATAAATGGAAGTCACCTAGAAAAATGACTGATACATGTTAAAAGCGCAATAAATATTAGCTATTATTATTTAATCTGACGATGCAGTTATAGATAGTGCTCATTTTCTCTGCTGTACTATTCTTAGTCAAAAGTAACCTTCAAAAGCCAACAGACTGTAGTATTTTAATTTTAACCTCTGACTTTACCCAAAATAGAGAATGTTGATAGAGTCCATGTATGTCATATTTTTGTGTATTTTAACTTTTCTAAGTTGAAAACAGTATTGCAATTAATGTGAAACATTAATTCACTGGTGTTTATACTGCATCTCTTCTCAAAGCATGGAAGACTTGTAAGTTGAAGTTAACAGCACCTTGAAATAAAGAAATACATTAAAATTTGTGGTCCACTCTCTCCAATTTCAATTGTTAGATATGAGTTGACAGTCATTAAAATACAATGAGGGTAGTTAATTGCTAATGACTTTTACAAAACTGAAATGATTAGTTAGCATATGTTGCCTAGCAACCCAATTATCTATCTATTTTGGCCACCACCAATTCTGCTCAAAAGTAAATGAATTATAATATATTTTAAACAAATCTCTTACAAATCTCTTCTTTGTAAAAATAAAATTAAAACACCTTTGCCATTTGTTTGTAAAGGGATTGCATCAGGTAAAATAGTATTTACTTAATAAATGAGGTTGTGAGATCTAAACCGTAGCAGAACTGAGTACTGATTCAGGAACTGTTTATGATTTAAATTCCCATAGAAAAACAAACAAGCATTTTCCTTTACATGTCTACTCAAACAGTATGCTATAGCTGGCAGTATCTTCAAATGAAAACATCTCTTATATTTCTGTTTTTCCCCAATGCAAAACAGAGTGATGATCACCAATCTAATAATGCCTGATCGATCACTCACTTAAGTCAGATTTTAAAACCCAACCTTGTTTGGAAAGGAATCATGACTGTGGAATATTTTGAACTCAATATTATTAAAATATGGAACAAAAAGGAATTTTCAGTTTTCTAAAATTGTCAGATTTGTTATGGGTAAGTATATTTTTTCAACATTCACAGTTCATAGAAACATTACATATGGCTAAAAAGGGCAAACACAATAGGATGGTTTCTGTATTCTATATAAATTCCCATTATAACTTCTGAAACTAGCTCACATACAGCGAGTGCTCCATAAATATTTGTTGATAATGATAGATTGCACATTTTGTATGCACTAATGTCAGTGCATGAGCACATTGCTTGTGTTTCTAAAACCAAAGTAAGCAGTAATGTTGACAAATGACCACATTCTCAGGTGCTTCTAAGTACTGGTAGTTCAAAGTCAGGGGCCCTCATCCATTTATCAAGACTGTAACTGAAATTCAGCTGCAATGTATTTGTCCAGCTCGAGCATTTAAGCATAAACACCATTTATCTGGAGTTACTTCTCTTCTCTTTAGATAGGTCTTGGGGTCAAACTTTTTTCTCAACGTATTCTGGACACATTCAGAAGCACTGGCTTCCATATGAGGTTGCTATATCCTAAAAAATGAAAATAATAATTGAAAAAACCTTCTATTCCGTTTTGTGAAGTTAAACTAGTTTATTGCAACAGTTTTGCTCTCACTTTTTGAAGCCAGAAGAGGCTATCTTCGAATTTTATTCCACCTGTTTGTGGCTTTATATCCTTGGACACATAACTGAACCTTGCCAAGACGGTAAAGTCAACTGTAAAATGCTGCTACTAAGAATTCCTCTCTCATAGAGTTTTGTGAGAATCAAATGACATAATGTATATTACGCACGTAACAGATTATCTGGTATATATTAAGTACTTCAAATTAGCTAAAATGCAATTTGCAGGTGTTTTAATTTTGAAACATTCACATCAATAGCTATTTTCTAATCATCACATTAGTACATTTCCTATTATTCCTGATGTTTATCCAGTCTCCTTCTTGCCCAATCCTTTGTAGCTTGTTATTTCTTTAGTTTTCCATATGTTTATCTGTAACCAAGTAGCTTCCTTAGATTTTTGAAAGAAGAGGACCTCAGTATTACAGCTTTTAAAAGCTTTACATTATGGGGATTTTCAAATTAATTCAGAATCATAGAGAAAAGTAAAATTAACTGACTCTTTATACCTGGAGGTAGCCTCAAAGTTATCAACATTTTCCAAATCTTGTTTATCTATTTCCTGGGAACTAAGATCAGCTATATCAACATGCCTTAGTTGCTTTATTTTCTTTCCAGGAAAACTTTACTCTGGAAAGATAAGACTAAATTAGTAAATAGCTTTATTATTTGCTTCAGGGAATTCCTACAAATCACTTTATCAAAGATCATAGTCTGTTCATCTAGGCCAAGAGCTCACTTATTAAATAACGATTTACCTATGAAAACTTGCTCTAAGGGCCTTGCTACCTCACTGTGTCCACTAGTCCTAAATTAGTATATTATGAACTTTGCCCAATCCCATTCAATTCCTCTCCTTAAACCACTCAAGCCTGAGACACTGCTAAGACTATATCAATATGGTGTTCTCTCTTACTGAAATGATTTTGAGCAAACAATATTTCTCTATTAACGGGTTGTCTGGTGATACTTTGTGGAAATCAATGCCCATATATATGATGTGTGTATATGTGTGTAAGCAAAACCTTCTTGGAGAAGTTAAAGGCAAAACAAAGATCTATCATTTCAACTGTACATTGTTTTTAATTAATTAATTTTTTATGGTGACATTGGTTAACGAAATCCGATAAGTTTCAGCTGGACATTTTAACAGTAAGGCATATATATATTTACATTGTGTGTTCACCTCCCATAGTTCGATTTCTTTCTGTCACCACATATTTGAGCCTTTTGACTCCATCTACCTCCCTCCTTCCTACCCTCTGGTAACCACTAGTCTATTGTCCATGAGTCTCTGTTTGTCCTGTTCATTTGTTGCTTTTAGGTTTATATCCCACGTATAAGTGACATTGTGTGATTTTCATCTTTTTCTGTCTGGCTTACTTCGCTTAGCATGATTATCTCAAGGTCCATCCATGTCATTGCATCAATTGTAAATTTTTCACTTGGCATCTCTAACTGATCAGGGTGTTTGCACTAGCACATTCATACTTAAATAATTAAGGATTATTCCTTAATATCAATTAATAATCAATATTCAAGTTTTCCTGATTATCTCAAAGGTGATTTTTAAATACTTTTTTCTTTTAAATTTGAATTCAAATACATTCCATACATTACATTTGGTTACTAGGTCTCTAAAGTCTCTTTTATTCTTTGACACTATCAGTGTTTTTAAATGCCATTGATTTGTTGGATAAACCAGGTCACTTGTTCCGTAAAAAGACCTATATTCTAAATTTGACTTTTCCTTTCTCATGGAGTGCTTTTGCTTTCTATTTTACATATTATCCCCACCCCCATATTTCCTGTAAACTTGAGATAGATCTATCTATAGGCTTTATTATATTCAGGAACAATATTTTGACAGAATATCTTGTAAGTGGTACTTTGTATTTCCCATTGTATCATATTAATAGACACATAATGTAGGATTGTCTGTGTATTAGTTATACTGACTGATATCTTGGTTCACGTGATATCAGTGTTATACCTACCCCCCAACCCCCGCCCCAATTATAAATTTCTCCATCACAACCTTACCTAAAGGTTTGGGCATCCGTTGACATTTATTGGCTACTTCCATCATTTCATTTGATTTTAAAACTGCAGTTTTAAAGGTTTGGGCATCCGTTGACATTTATTGGCTACTTCCATCATTTCATTTGATTTTAAAACTGCAGTTTTAAAGGTTTGGGCATCCGTTGACATTTATTGGCTACTTCCATCATTTCATTTGATTTTAAAACTGCAGTTTTATAATATCGTTCTTCTTGTACTTATTGGCTGAAATCCTGTTACTCTGACATAGAGGGTTTTTAAAAATGTATTTATTTTAATTAGTTTCAAGTATACAGTACATTGTTTAGACATTTATGTAGTTTATGTAACGATCCCCCTAATTGATCCTTCTCTCCTCTGGTTTTCCACCTAGCCAGTATATTAATGCTAACTACATTCCTTAAGCTGTGCTCTCCATCCCCGTGACCATCTATCAACTACTAATTTGTACTTCTTTAACCCTTCACTCCATTCTCCCAGCCTCCCAAGCCCCCTCCCCTCTGTCCGTCACCAAATTGTCCACTATATTTGTCTCTTTTTGATTAGTTTGTTCTTTTTGTTCCTTAGATTCCTCATATAAGTAAAATCATATAGTATTTATCTTTCTTTGACTTACAGAATTTTTATGGGAAATAGAGGATAAATTTGGATTATTTCCTTTATCAATTATCAGAGCAATGAAATTGTGCTCTAGCAGCATTTAGTGATGACCAGTAGGATTATTTGAGAAACATTATGAACTCATTGATTTTTAAAATTATACTTGATATATTTGCAACTGAAACAAATTGTTCTTTATAGGGCAGTAGAAACCCCCTTTGATCAACTTGGGGAGACTTCACACATTTATAATACTGGATATTCCAATACATGGCCAATTCTGACTTAACATAAACTCTTAAAATCCATTCTACATTCTTCCTTGTTAATGACTATTTTACGTATTTCTGTCCGCTAAAGCGATTTTCACCCCATTTTTTTTTTTTTTTATAAATCACATTGTGTCATTTATTTATTTTTGTCTCTAGCTATATCTACATGATTCTGGTATTTACTTTATTTCACTAAATTAATTGTCTCTAAAGCCATACAGATTCTGACATCATAGTCTCACCCTTTTCTAATGTTTCATTCTTTCCTTCTCTCCCTCTGGGCTTGCTTTGCTTAAATTAATGCTGATTCATTCTAACTAATGTTTGAGGGAACAGAGGAAGAGAAATTTTTTTAAAAGCAGCAATTATTTTGACTTGCCTCAGATGATTTCAGAAAATCTATTTTAGTTATCGGTTAATAGTTTTACCTGTTTTATCTCTTCCTCACTTGGTTAAAAAGCCTTCATTTTAGTCTACTTAGCAGATAAAGGCTAGCTATTCTTTTTCAAACTTTAGCTGTCCAAAAAGAACAAGTTCAGAAATTACTTTACTTTTTTTCTTCAGGTAAGCATGTCTGAGCTTAAATGTTATTTGTCACTTTTGAAATGTTTTCTCTAGCTGAACTGGCATTTCAGTTCTTTGAGAACATCCTGCCTAATTTTCTGATACATCACAGAAATTTTATTTAAAATTAAGTGAACTTTGATATCTCAAATCCTGTCTCCGTTGAAGATTTCAATAAAGTGTTTGATCAAAAGGTCTTGACAGTTTGAAATGGACTGTGAATTGTTGTCAGAATCTGTACAATAAGGCTGAAAATTTCCTAAGGAAAAAATAATCTACGTGGAGTCATAGTTTCTCTTCATACACAAGTACCTTAAAGCCCTGAAATTTCTCCTTAAAATAATTAAGGTGAGAGAGAACAGTGATTCAGGAGTAGGGTTTCTCATCCTCAGCACTACTGACATTTGGGGCCAGATAATTATTTGTTGCAGGGTGTTCTCCTGTATGTTGTAGCAAGTTTAATAGTATCTCTGGCTCTTACCCACTAAATGGCAGTACCACTCACCTCCACCCAGTTGAAACAACCAAAAATGTCTCCAGATATTGATGAATGTTCCATAGTGGGCAAAATTACCACTGATTCAGAACCACTACTCTGCTATGTAAAGAAGAATTTTTGTTTTTGTTAATTTGTCTCCCTGTTCCTGTTAGAAAAGGAGCTATAAAATCAAGCTGAGGAGTGGTGGCTTAGTCTACCTGGAAGAAGAGTTTCTCGAATAATTTAATATAAATTCCTTGTTCCCTAATTCATCTCATCTCTGGGGGGCAAAGCAAAGATAAGTGGTCCTTAGTATCTAAGTATTCTCTCCTGAAGAAGGGAAACAATCCTGAAAGTTCAAAGACAGAACATACATTTAGAAGTAATAGCCCACCTTGACCCAACCAACATTTCAGAACTACTTGATATTCAGAAAGAATACAAGAAGACAAATGTTATGTGCTAAAGTGTAAGAAAGCCAGGATTCACCAGGCTCAAATGAAAAGACAATAAGATTAACTAAAAGACAAGGTAGATAATTAGATGAAACAAGACAAAATTAAAAATAAAATATTGTAGAGCAAATAAAATTGAGTAGCAGTTTGCAAATCTATCTTAGAAAAAAGTAAGAATAGAGTATGCAATATTGTACATACTCACATTTATTCAATGATAAGCCCCTTTGCTTTATATTTACTGTATTATTTAATTTTCACAGCAATTTATGAATTAGGCAATATGAACCAAGGCAGTACTAATGAATAGTAAAGCCAGGCTTTTATTGTAATACTCTATTACTCATGAGTTGCTTGAGAAGTTCTAAAAGGTTGAGAAAAAGGCAAAAAGATTACTAGATACAGAGACAGTTGTGCTATTGGATAATGTAAATACAAAATAGAAAAATAGCGAAGAGACAAATGACAGAAACAATAACCTATTGATCACTGTTACAATTGATAAAAAGTTGCTTCTTGAACAACTATAAAAATGGTGTGAGGGTGAAGATCAGAACAGTCACTGAACACCAGTAAAATCAGTGTAAGGAAAGCTACATCTAGATAACTTTGTCAAATGGGATACATTACAAAGTTGAATGTAAAAGTCTAAATAACATCCAGGAAGAGAGACAAAAAAGATTACTTAGAAAAGAATGAAAATAAAACTGCCATTAAACTATTTTTTTTTCAGCACTAGAAGAAAATGAATTCATACTTTTAGACTTCCTAGGGAAAATGTGGGGACCTGAGAATTTCATAGTTAAGATAAATTGTTTTCATTCATGGAGACAAATAATTTAATCCTTGAAGAATTAAGAGTTTAGAAAATATACCATCCATACATATTTCTTCAAAGCGCTACTTGAAGACTTTTCTAAAATTAATTAATACTAAATTCTAGTTTAGTTTTGCTTCTTTACTTTGACCAGGCTAGTTTGATTAGGGTAGCTTATGCATGCTGCTTGGAAATTATTTTTCAGTGCTACTTTTTTTTGTATGTTGTAAAAAGATTTCCGCTTTTAAATATGTTAAATATGCATAAATACATTTCTTATGATTTCTTTCTATTATTTTCTAACATTTTAAAATGAAGTCTTCATATTAATTTTTGTAGTTTCTTTGTTGTCATTGGGAGTACTTAGTGGTTTAACATTCTTTTCTATAAAGAACAACATCCTCTTAGATATTAATGTATGTGTCCTTATTCCCACTATTTTTAGAACATTCTTCAATGGAAGTTTTGACATTTTAACTTATTTATTTAGGATCATGTTTCTTAGGTTTGTTTCTTCTATTCATGATTGTTGAATTTTTTATTCCATTGTGATCACAGGGTTTTATCTGCATCATATTTACATTTTTAGAATTCATTGCAGTTGTCTTTAGACATATGACATGGTCATTTGTTTCTGTATATATCTCTTTGGTGTCTGAAAAATAATCCTAATTTCGTAGGGCACTGATTTTAAACATAAATCTTATGCATAAAGTTATTTTTAAAATTACTTAGGTCTTTATAATCTCGTTTTATTTGACTTAATGATTTATCAAGAATTGAGATATTGGTGTAAAAATCATAAAAATTTAATGTTTCTGTCGATTTCTTCTTGTGTTTATAGGTACTTTATTTTATAAATGTGATGTTAAATGCATATGGTACCCTTTGTCATCATAAAATGAGTTCATCATCCCACTTAATAAATTCTACCTTGAAATCATCTTGATATTAGTAGCATATCTTTTTGTTTCATTGGCATGGTATGTCTTTATTGTTTTCATTTATAGTCAGTTCTTTCAAGGCAATTACTGAGAAAACACAGGTTTGCCTTTTTAGTTTTTTGGTTTGTTTGTTTTCCTTGACCTTGAGAGTTATATTTTTATACATAAATTGTATCCCCTTTGAGTTTACTGTTAAAACTAATATGACTGGTCTTGCTTTTGAAAGGCCCATTTATTTTATTTTGTGATTTTAAGTTTCTTTTGTTTTGTTTTCTATTGTTGTGCTCTACATTTTGCGAATTTTGATTTTTGTATTTTTATATCACACAGTTTTTTTTAATAAAGTTTATTGGGGTAACATTGATTAATACAATTATATAATTTCAGGTATATATTATCATTTGACATCTGTATATTCTATTGTGTGTTTACCACCCAAAGTCCAGTTTCCTTCAGCTACCATATATTTGATCCCCTTTACCCACTTCACCCTCTCCCTAAACCCTATATTTGACCCCCTTTACCTCGTCTACTTCTCCCCTCCTCCCCACCCCACTAGTAACCACTAGTCTATAGTCCATATCCATGAGTTTCTGTTTGTTTGTCCTGCTCATTTGTTGCTTTTAGGTTTATATCCCACATATAAGTGGTATCATGTGATTTTCAACTTTTTCTGTCTGGCATATTTCGCTTAGCATGATTATCTCGAGGTCCATCCATGTTGTTGCAAATGGCAGTATTTCATCTCTTCTTGCTTCTATGAACATTGGTGTGCAAATATCTTTCCGGATATGGGTTTTCAAGTCTTTGGGGTAAATACCCAGCAGAGGGATTGCTGGATCATATGGTAGATCAATTCTAATTTTTTTGAGAAACCTCCATACTGTTTTCCATAGTGGCTGTACCAATTTGTAGTCCAACCAGCAGTATCATGCAGATTTTTAAAAAAGAATTAGGACATATGCTTCCTGTTTGGTATCCTTAGATTCCAGATATTAGGAATGAATTCTTGTTTAAATTGTTAGCCATTCTTTCTTATCTACATAATTGATGTTCATTATATTTTAATTCTGTGTCTTTAAAAATTAGCTCTTCGTGAATACTCCCAATTCAAGATTATTTTCTATTTCCTTTAATGTGTGAAAGATAATTTAGAATAGAATTTCCTGAAAAAAGCTTTCTTGTTTTGACTCTGCTGTAGAAATTACTCCACTGGCATTTAGAAGTTACAGTTGTAGAAAAGAAAATTACAGTTGTTGAGAGGAAATAGTTCCTTCTACCTTTCTAGATTCTTTGGCTGTTCTAATAATCAAATTAACATAAGACAGATTAACAGGAGAAAAACAAATTTAATTACATACATATAGGAGCTCTATAAGAATGTGAAACGTCCATGCAGTCAGACAGTTGAGGCTTGTATGCTATCCAAGCTAAGGAGAAGAGGGTGGGGAATGGAGGAAGGAAGTTTACAGGGCAATGAGAACAGCAAACGTTTGGTAAATAAAAGTTTGCCTTGCCCTGCAGAGACCATGGGACAGAGAGGAATTTGATCTCCAGGCCCTGCTGAGTTTCTCCCCAGCTTACCATACCTAGTCTATACTTTTTGTAGTTATCTCTGGTGATAGTTCTCTTCCTGGACCAGGCCCTCTATCTAAATTATTTTAGGCAGTAAAGGGAGAGGTAAAAGCTTTTCTGAATCATTTTAATCCTTGATTGTCTTCAGCTCAAAATAGTCCAAGTGCCAAAGTGACACATTCTGGGGAGACTTGTTCTGAACCCCTTCACGGTAAATGCAGCCTTTTTTCTATTCTTCCTTTGGTTAACATGATTCTCTCTGTGTGATTATAGTATTCACTGTTTAATTTTGGATTTGCATAACTTCATAATATAGGTTTGGGGTGTAGTTTAATGTTTATTAAATAATCTAAGTATTGAGACTTTCATTTGTGCATATTTATATTTTTCTTCATTATAAGAAAGTTTTTCCATTATATCTTTGTAATTAAAAGAAAAATTTTCATTTGTCCTAGTCTCTTCTTTAAGAATACTAATTTTTGTATCATCCTCTCTCTATGAGTAGACTCATTGTTGTCCTTTGGTACTAAATTACATGTAGTTTTCCCTAGTATACCTTAAATATCACTGAGTTTTCAGTTTTTAATAAAAGATTTGCTATTACTGATTTATGCTTTTAATTTAGTTTTAAGTTTACAATGCTATTACCTTTCTTATTAAATTTATTTTCATAAATTACCAGTTGCTTTCAAAGGGGAGCAGAATTTGCCACCCTAAAATATGCCTCTTTGGCATAAGGGTCATTTTGAACTGGTTATTTTTAAAGAGCAACAGACAAGGGAGAAGTTCTAAAACCAAGTAGAGGTGTAGATGTCACCCTTTTGTAAGAGACATTTACATTTATAAGGGAAATCTCCATTTGTAAGGGTGTCTCCCTCTCTGTACCAAGAAGGGGAATATGGCTTAATCTCCACAGTTTGTCCATTCTCCAGTTTATGGACACCTAGGATGTTTACAGTTTCGGCTGTATTATTCAGCTGTACAAGAGTTTGTCTGCCCAAGTACACAGACCAAAAGAAATGTATGAACAGGAGTTCGTAGAGGAAAAGGAATTCGTTTATTAGGATTAGCTCCAATATGGAGAGTGGGGGTGAGCTTGTGCTCCAAATTACCTGGCTCCCTGATGGCTTACAAATAAGAGGCTTTCTAGAGCAAAAATCATAAGTCATCATGAGTAAGGGGTTTGGATTTGTGGGTGAAGCTGATTGGTCAAGAGTGAGGAAAGGGAAGTAAATCATGATTTCAGGTCTTGAGGTCAGCTTCAGCATCCCATAATCTGGTTTCACGAAGCTATGGCCAGGGGATCTTTCCACTTTAGAGCTCAGGAGCTGAAACAGAACTTAAGGCATGATGTTGTCTTCAGCTTAAGGAAACCTGCACCTTTTGATAACTAGTCAGGGCCTGGCCATTGTTTCTTGCTGCCTTGAGGGTTAATAAATGTAAGCAAAATTGCTGAGGCTCACGGGGCATGCTGTGAAGAAACAGAATTGAGTGCTGGGGCCACGTCTTCTATCAATCGTTCATTAAATCAGGACCCTCGATTTCAATTATGCATAAAATTACTGTGAATAATTTTCATATCTTATTGTGAACATGCTTTCATTTCTCTTGCTAAGTAACTGAGAGAAGTGTTGTGTCAGATGATGCATGTATAGTTAGTTTTATAACAAACTGCCAGAACTTTTTCTGAAATGATTGTACCATTTCACATCCCCACCAATAAAGTAAGAGAGTTATGATTTCTGACAACCCTATCGATATTTGGTTTTGTCGTTCTTTTAATTTTAGCTATAGTTTAAGAATATTAGGTAGCCAAGATCTAGCAATTTGATTTATATTTTCTGATGTTGACATCCTACTTAAAGAGTCTCTCTTTAACCAAAGAGTAGATGAATGTAGGTAATAGAATCTCATTTTGTTAGTGGACATATATTTTTCAAAGAAAATTCATCTCTGGTTTATTGGAATAAACTAGTTTTGTTTTCAGTCTTCGCAAAGCAGTACTGACCAGCCATGTGGTTTTACCTGCTATGCTGCTTTCACTATTGATGTGTGCTTGGGAAAGAAGCCCTATTATAAGTCAAACAGCTTCAGACACTCCAATATTGAAGATGCCTGGCAGGGTCTCTCAAAATAAATTCTGCTGGATTTTCTCAACACCCTTATGTGTCCGCTCCCAATATCCTCTTTCAGCTGGGACTAAAATGCATTGATTGTATTTGGCATATTTGCTCCCAACATGGTTTTAATTATAAATGATGTTTTGGTCTTGATTTTCCATTATTGTCATTAATTTGGATGGGAAGTAAGAGTTGTACATGGTCAATTACCTCATCATTTCTCCCATTTTCTCATAGGGAAGTGTTTAAAAGGAAAAAAAATTGAACAGATTATATACAATTTTTAAATTATGAAGCAACATTATCAAAGGGTGCATTGATTCCTAAATCCATTTTATCATCATATTCTAATAATGAGAAAGGAACTTTCTGCAATCCAATTTTCATCACTGTATTAATGAGTTTGGGATAATTTTGTTTTATTTTAATCTCTTAATTGAAATTTCACCCCAAGCAGGGTTTTCTTATTGAAAATTATATAAGGAGATTTTTCCATGTAGTTGGTAGATTGGTTTTGAGGCTTTAAATTTTTTTTTTCAAACAGGAACAATCAGTTTCTAAGCTGTGACATAAGAAAAACTCTTACCAATTCTAATGTACTAAAAATATAATTGAAGTTTACTTGCCAGCCTAGAAAAAAAACTAAATGTGCATCATATTAACTTTTCATTTTTCAAGGCAGAGTTTAGAATTTATATCTAAAAGTTAATGTTCTGTTACTAAAAATTTTGACATCTAGGCAGTGTTCTAATTCAGAAGGCAAACTGGTTGTCTAATTTTACTAAAAAAACACTATCCAAGATCCAACAGATTCCTTCCTCTCTCACTCCCTCCCTCTCTTCTTTCCTCTGTCTCTCACATAACTTTTCTTCCTTTATTTCTATTTCCCTCTTTCTGTTTTTTCTGGCTCACTTCCATATGTAGGCCCTGGAGGAAATCTAATGGATGTTTGAAGATAACATCTTGATTTAAAAAAAAGTAATCTGGTGGTGGATGGGCCGCCTTGAGCCTAGCGGCAGTGAAGGTACCCTTCTATGAACAGGTTCAATATGCTGGTCCTTATAAACCTTGTGGTAGAGCAGCTGTTTAACCTATTTAAACTGGAAATGAATGAATACCAACCAAATGAGAATACTCAAAGGCTATTTATTCAGAGACTACTATAGCAAGGGAGTCAGTCACTGTCACTTGAGTTTTGGCAAAGACTCAAAAGCAGGAAGAGGAGTAGGAAAGCTTTATAGTGGGGAAAAAGGGAAGGCTTCAGGCATGCACTCCATGATTATATAGAGATAGTGGTCTGAATTCCTGTAAGTGTGATTAATAAGTAAGAGACTGGCTTCCTGGGCTGGTTACTATAGATAATGAGTTGATTTCCTGGACTGGTTGCTGCAGGTTGGGGGTCAGAGCTCTATTTATATGTATGATCTGGCCATTGTCCATTCATATATTCAGTCTCTCAAATCTGAAGGTTGAAAACTCTCTTTAATGGGTACGTAGTTTCAGGTTCTATAAGATGAAAAGAGTTCTGGAGGTGGATGGTGCTGATGGTTGTACAACAATATGAATATACTTAATATCACTGAACTACACACTTAAATTGGTTAAGATGGTAAATTTTATGTTATGTGTATTTTTATCACAATAAAAATTTGGAACAAAAACAAAACTTTTCATAGGAACACTGAATGGAAGATTAGACACTACAAACAGCCCTCATCTCAAAAATTTCAGTATTTAAGTTGTAGTATAAGAATTTCGATGGCGGGGAATCACTGATAAATAAAGATTTTCAGTTAGAGAGCAATCTCTTTGGACCCGTTACCTTGCATTCACAATCAGATCGGATCACCTCCCATTCTGAGCACTCCTCCCAAAAACTTCAAATAGTTTATCAATAATCTCTGTGAACAATGTAATGTTTATATAGAGTCCACTGGGACTCTTCAGAACACCAGAATTATTGGAGAAAGATATATTAAAGAGCTCAAGAGCTACTGTGAAGCATTTTTCTATGGCTTGACAGTAAAACTTCCAGAACAGTTTCCTGTTTCTGCAACTTAATATTCATTTAGATTCAATGACCACACATAAAACCTACAAATTCATACGGGGGGAATCCCTAAGTTCATAAAAACAAAGAAACATGCAAATGTCTTCTGTATCATGAGTATAGCAATGATTGGTCTTTATCCAAGAGAGTCCTGGAATTTTGTCTTTGAACAAGGCTCTTTGGTAGATGGCAAAGAAATAGTCAGCTTTGCCAGATATGGCACTGGTTTTTATTTTTATATTATGAGTACAACGCGAAAAAACTTGAGAAAATATCTTCAAGTGCCTATTCAGTTGTTAATAACTATTATTTTCCTGAAATCACAAGTATTTTGCTACTTTGATCCCATAAGTGTTTAATCTATGAAATTGGACACCAGTTTGGACTCTGACACTACCACTGACTGGCAATACTAATGCAAGGCTCTAGTCACCTGGAAAAACCAGATCATGGGCCTTTAGACCTTTGCCCCATCTGCTTAAGTAAGTTACAGTGTGCTACTCTACTAATACACCTGGAGTTACTCTGAAACATGAATTTGATAAAATCTGTGGAAGCCATTGAGAAATGGAATGAATGTATAAGGAAATGGCTTTCTGTTCTGCAAAATAAGAACTTTCAAATAGAGATAAATAAAATAAAATGCTTTCACATTAAAAAAAAATAATTCGATAACTGCTGAAATAAGAACTTTTATATAAAACTTAATCTTATTGAGTCCTTTGATTTAATAGTCTCCTTTTGCTTTCTAATGCACCATCACTAGAAAAGCTGTCTGATGTGCACACTGTAAATGGTGCTATGCAAGTCTTCAGACAAGGAATGCCTAACTTGAAGAGTCTACACACTAGGAATATAAAAAGTTAATTGTACCAGGTTAGGAGATGAGGATTTTTTTCTATAGAAAATAAATATCCAAGACCATGTTAGGGAGAAAATTTTTTTCCTCTACCCTTCTAGGTTCTTCTGGCTGGTCTAAACAATTAAATGGACACAAGACAGACAGGAGGGGAAAAAACATTTAATTTCATATGTATGGAGATCTCAGATAGGGGGCCTCAGAAATGACTACAGCAGGCTGTTTATATATATTTTTATATATATACACATATATATATTTATATATATATATTGTTTTTAGACAAAGAATAAGTTTGTGAAGAACTGACAAGACAAAGAAAGTTAGTCTTCAGTACTAATTAGTAAAGAAACTAAGTAGAGTTTGTTTGCATAGCCTTCTGGGCTCCGAGTTTCCTATCTCTGGTGATAAAGATGTCTCTCTACTTCCTGGTACAGGGAGGGTGCCTATCACATAGGAGATTTAGTTCCTGATTTCAGGAGGACGGTGGGGGGGGGGTGTCAAAGTGTCCTTCCTGTACTTGCCATTTCTCAAGTAACTTTAATTCAAAGTAATCAGTATGCTAAAGTGGCACATTTTGGGGTACCTGCCTTGAACCCCATCAGTCAGTATACCCATACACTTCAGGATGTGAGAAAGCAGCAAAAAGAATTGGACACTTTATAGCCATCTCCTGAAAGAACAGACCCAGCTAAACAGAGAGATACACCTGTTGAAAAAGGACAACCATTAATAATTTGAGAATGGGACCTCTGAGAGCTGGCCTAGGTGCAGATGAATTGGATCTCTGGGAAAGGAACAGACTTGGTTCACTGAGCCAGCACCCACATGCTGGAAAGCACAATCAGTTGCAACAGGGCTTTGGACAAATTGAGGGTGATAAAGAAGATATATAAGACCCAAGGAAGATATAAGTTGAGATGTATAGAAAGAGACAAGAAAGTATACTGTACCAATGTCTGCAGAGGCAGTGTCAGTTGAACCAGAAAACTGACATGACATTCAAATTTAGCCACTTGGTCAGGATACTTTCAGTTATACTGAATGGATGGACATAATTGATATTTTCAGTTCTCACCCTGAGTTCAGAGAGAAAATCTTCTCTGAAAACTGGGAAATTGGGATTTTATTCTAATTCAGGAGCATACTCCTGCTGCTGAGTCAGAAAAAAGAAGTAGTTTTGCAGTTATCCCATCATAACCATCCTCCCCGTAGGTCTCAAATAGATGTGCACAGAATTACATATAATTATATACTTTTCTATAACTGTGTTAATGGTGGTAGTCAAACAAGTTTAGATCGTTAAAGAGGATTCACAGGACCCAAAATGACAAGGTTTCTAAATCTATCATTTATTGCAGGGAGAGGCTACAATAAGCCAAAGCTTTAGCATCATGATATGCATCATAGCATGGGACTGGAAAAGTTGGAAGGATCATTAAGGATCATCCCTTAATGATCCTTCTGTATCACTTGGATCGGGTGTCACCAACATTTGCATGGGTACCAAGATGGAGCCTTGACCAGTGCTTCTTACACCTTTCTGGTCATTATTGCTACATGACCAACCCCAGTGGCAGAGCCCTTGTGCAAACCATCAGTATTGCTGCTGCTATCAGGTATAAACCATCAATCGGGTGCAAACCATCAATCTCAGTTTATAAACAATGCTGGCAAGCTGGCACAAAACATGCTGAAACTTACTTGCCTTGGACTCATAGTTACAAAACAATTCTATTAATCATTATATTTCATTGATCCTGGGTCAGTACCATGCAGATACATCATACTTCAGCAGAACGTCTCAGGCCAATTCCAGGCCTGCTGAAATTAACCCTTAGAGCAAGATAACCAGGAACCCTCATTTTTAATCCGTCATTTGATTCGCTCATGGTGTCCATTAATACCAAGTTCAGTCCTCCATCCTAGTTGCATTTCAGGGCAGGCTCTTGTGCCTCCATCATCTCATTATAATTGCGATCTTGTAATTTTATCATATGTATTTAGCCTGCCACCCATTTCTGGTACAAAGCTCCTAAAACCCTTGGAATTTCCTGTGATAAGGAGGATAAAGGTGTCTTTTGTTATGTTAACCAAGTGACTTTTAGAAAGCCATGCGGAGTCTGATGTTACCTCCTGGTAGATAGTGTCAGAATTGAGTTGTAGTGTAAGACACTCAACTGATGTCTGGAGAATTACTTGGTGCTGTGTGGGAACCCCCACCTCCACACATTGGAAATTGAGTCTCAGAACCATTTTAATATTATCATATTATTTTCTAGCTGCTTATTTTTCAAAGTACCTTTTGCTAATCATTCCTAAGTTGTCCACAAGCTTAGTAAAAAGTTTTTAATGTTTTCTTTATAGGCAAATGTATCAGATAATTTCCTAGTCTCTCCTCCTCCTCCTCCTCCTTCTTATTGGGCTTTCTGTTTACTGGTTTCTTACTTACTTAATTTACTTACATAGTTTGCTGAAAAAGAGCCTGAAGCAAAAGTAATATGAGTTATTCTGTGTCTGAAATATCTTTGTTCTCTTTTCATCCTTGATAGATGGTTTGGCTGAATATACTTTGAAACAACTGTCCCTCAGATTTTTTCTTTCATTTTCTTTAGCTTCCTTTGTTGCTGTTGAGAAATTCATTGCTGTCCTGTAGGAAAACTTCTCTATTTTTTTCACTCAAAAGTATTTTGAATATTTTTCTATAAGCCATAGTCATTCCTATATCAAATTGCTTTGGTTATTGCCTCCAAAACAATATTAATTAATAGTACTGCCCGTGGATACCTTTTTTCTTCTACATAACTCCTGGTGGAATGTTTTTAAGTATCTTCATTAATCACATTAATCATAAAATCACCTTTGTTTTCACACAAGTGCTTTCCTGTTACACTATTGATGCCTTAGAATTGGTGATCCTCTTTAATGTGGTTAATTTCTTCATCCATGCTCTGCCTCCTATCTGCTCTCATTTCTGAAAGATTGCTTTCTTATTTACCTTATTCAGCATTTGGGTCTTTAACCTTTTCCTGTATAAACCAGTAGGGTTTTAAAACATTCAGGTTTCTCATATCATTAAAAAAAAAAAGTTCCTTGTTCTCATGACATATTTACTATCTCTATTAAACAAGTTAGGTACACTTGCAGTCTCTGTTTCCAAAAAATCCATCTATTTTCAATCAACCACATTTTAGTTTTCATTCGCACTGCTGCCACAGCTCTTGTCACGGACATCAACAGCCATCTTGTTGATAAAGCCAAAGGATTTTTCAGACCTTATTTTATTTGATAAATATAGCATTCAAAAATATTGAATATTTTTTTTTTTCCGTTAAGAAAACTCTTCCTTCAGTTTTTATCACAACATGTTATTTTGTTTTCACTCTTCAATTCTGCTTGTTCCTTTTTTATTTTTTTTCTGTTGTGGATGAATTTTATTCTGCCCATCCCTTGAATGCTGAAGTCTTTGGTTTTGGTCCTAGGCTTTCTTTGCTTGCTGGACAACCCTCCCTCTCAGCAATTTCACTACTCCCAGGACTTCAGTGGCTGTCTTGCATAAAGCTAATGTGAGAGCTAATGTTTCCAAATGTTTACCTCCATTTGTCTTCAGGTACAAGAAGCCAACAGGCTTAAAGATAATTTCCACTTGAATGACTTATAAGAACCTCAAACTGATCACTTCCAGGTCATAGGGTTCTTTTTACCACTAGAATTACTTCTCACAAAGTATATCTGATCAAATAATAAATTCAGTTACCCTAGCAATAAAATTACATATTTTTCCTAGTTATTTTCTCTACTTTATGTCCAGTTTCCAATAAATCACCTAGTCCTCAACCCCTGCGTGGCAGACCAGTACTAGTCTATGGCCTGTTAGGAACCGGGCCAAACAGCAGGAGGTGAGTGGCAGGCGAGGGAGCGAGGGAAGCTTCATCTGTATTTGCAGCCACTCCCTAGTGCAGCATGACTGCCTCAGCCTCACCTCAGACCATTGGGCATTAGATTCTCATAGGAGCAGTGGTCCCTGGTGCCAAAAGGGTTGGGGACCACTGACTTAGTCTGTTGATTATACATTTTTCAATGTCTTTATAAATCTGTCTTTCTTTTTATCAGTATTTACTGCGTGGAAGAAACTGACATCCTTCCCATGAGCTGACTACTCATTACTAGATTCAAACTCAGATTTTAATCTCTTCTGGAAAACTTTCTTCATGTTTGGCTTAGTTGCTTTCCTGTTTTCTTAAGCACCATAGATATCTGTACATAATTACAGTATATGGCACTGTATGGCAAATGTTTATTTATTGTTTGTATTTTCCACTAGATTATAAACTGAATTACTGAATCTTCCTTGTTGAAAAGCTAGCAGCTATCAAAATGGCGAGTATAGTGTTCTTAATAATAATTGCTCTAATTAATTAATTAAAACATCTTAGTTGATTTATTAGGTGTTGTCATTGCCTGTGATTGTCTTATAATCCAAAAGAGACAAAACATATTATATTTCCTTAAAAAAATTGTCCTGCAAAAAAACCCCAAGAAGATGAAAAGGAGAAATTCTTAATATTACTGGGAAATTGATTGGCTAGTATATCTTTAAATGCTATTTTTGTTTAATCATAAATCCGTATAAAATTTTCATTATTTTCTAATTAAGGCAAATTCAGTATCACTGTGTTGTTTTTGACCAGAACTATTATTGAGAGTTAAAGGAGAGCATACTGATCCTCAATTTTGGCAAATTAGGATATTGAGTTTCATTCTACGTAAAACTGGATGTGAAGAAATCCAGTTCCTTCCAACAGTGCCATCTTTAGGAATGGCCAGTTACTGATTGCCTTTATTGAAGATTAAGTGTACTCTTTATGTTAATTTATTTTTTGATGTTTATTCATATTTCAGAGCATGCATATATATAGTAGATTACACTGATGTCCTGATCCTTCACCTCTGCCTATATCCATGCACCTGGCCATGCTGTTTGTAGCCTTCCCGCTCTGGCCAATGTGATATTAGCATATATAATGTAAGCAGGTTATGCACTCTCTTGTGCCTCTGTCATTACCATGAAAACATTCCTGACCTAGTCTACTGCCAAGTCACCAAGGTCACCCCAGCCAAAGTTAGCCTGCATCAGCTGACCACTAGATCACTCAGAACATGTGCGTGAGGCTAGTTAAGATAGGCAGAGATGCTGAGCTGACTGAGCAATACATGCTTACTGTTGTATGCCACTGAAGTTTTGTAGTTGTTTCTTATGCAGAAAAAGATAACTGGTACATTATAATTCTTTCTGTACTTGGAGTTCATTCATTCAAGGTAGTTTCTGAAGCGTTGAAAAGTTACTCTAATGTAAGTGACAGACTAGAAATCAATTTCTTTAAATAATTGAACAAGGTGATAAAAATATTCCGACTGTTAAAAAATAGAAAAAAATGGTAATTCAAGGAGTATTTCATAGTACAGAGTCTCTCTTTGAATGTATTGAACGTTCCTCCCTCACTACTTTGGCTCTAAAGCAGGAGTCAGGTGCCAGAGACAATGTTACCTGTAAAACATTTCCTCTTCCTGGATCCAGATGATTTCATTTACCAGCTTTCCTTATAGTTTGGCTAGAGTCATGTACTTGAGTATTCACCAGTAAAGATATGAGAAGTGATGTGTTATTTATGATTAAAGGCAATTAAGGATGGGTATGGGTTCTCCATGTTCACTCTCTCTCCCTTACATACAGCTGAAAGTGAATACATTTTAGTAGTGCATGTTTATTTGTTTGTTTGTTATAAAAACAATCCCAGCTCCACAATGCACTTTTGAGGGAAGGTCACCAAGCAGAACAACTGGATCTGAATTGGACCCGGACATGAGCAAGAAATAAACTTTGGTCTATTTTAATATTGTGGCAGCTAACATTAATTATCCTAAATAATACAAGGTTACATTCTCAGAATCCTTTAAATACTATGCAGGTGAATATTTTAGGTATAATAATGTATTCATTATCTATTGCTGCATAATATATTTATACCAAAACGTAGGAACTTCAAAGAATAGTATAAATTATTTCACAGTTTCTGTGGGTCAGGAATTCAGGAGTGGTTTAGGTGGGTGGTTTTGGCACAAGTTCTCTTGTGAGGTTGCGTTAATGAGGTTGGTTGGGGCCGCAGTCATTTGAAGCTGGAAGATCCACTTCCGAACTCACTCGTGGTTGCTGACAGACTTCAGTCCTTGCCATGTGTGTCTTTCCATAGGCTTTTCTACGAGTGTCTTCATGACAAAACAGTGAGCTTCCTCCATAGCAAATGAGTCAAGAGAGAATGCCAGTGTTTTGTAATCTAATATCAGAAGTGATATACCATTAATTCTCCTGTATCCTAATGGTCACACAAGGCAACTCTGATACAATGTGGGCATGAATACCAGGAAAAAGGGAATCCCTGGGGAACATCTGCGAGTCTAGTTACCACAAATACAATAGAGAATGGAGAGGACTGAGATAAACTGATGAGGGTATGCCCTACTAGAGTAATTCTATTTATACTTTTTAAAACACTATCTAAAAC
Source organism: Pteropus alecto (assembly GCF_000325575.1). Taxonomy (NCBI): domain Eukaryota; kingdom Metazoa; phylum Chordata; class Mammalia; order Chiroptera; family Pteropodidae; genus Pteropus; species Pteropus alecto. The sequence continues at coordinate 93,283 of NW_006435916.1, forward strand.
AAAAAAAAAAGCAAGTCTGCCAGTCTAATTACAACTGGAAGGAAACACTCTTTTAAAAACACTGTATGCATTGGGAAAAGGTGGATAAAAAGAATATCAGTGAAAGAGAAAACGATATGTTATTGAAATATATGTTATTTTCAGGTTATATCAAGAGAGGAAAGAGAAAATGTTCTATGTATATTTGATTCGAAACAGTAAGGTCTTTTATTTCAGTTAGTGTTGAGGGGCAGGTGGTATAATTGTCTGTTTCCAGCTGGAGTACTTAGTAGCTATCATTATACACACATTAAGATGATGTAAAAATGTAATTTGCATAAAATGCAATCATAATAATCTTTAAGTCATTTTACCTACTGTAAAGAGGACCCCAAAGAAAGTATTCTGGCTAAAATTTTAATTGTCATTACTTGTTATTCAAAAAAACCCATAAAAATTGTGATCAGACCTTGATTTTCATGAATATAGGTCTTTCTTTTTTTGTTGTTAGAAGAGCATAACTATAAAAATAATTCCCATGTAGATATGTAGATGACTTACCAATTGAGAAAAAAGAGGTGGATTGAATAATAAGGAATATAAAAGGAAAACTGTATATTACCATTTCTGGAACTTGGAGAAAATAGAGGTACATTACTAACATAGATTAAGTTAATGACATCTGTCATTGGTAGAGGCAGAAGAATTCAGAATCTGAGAAAGGAAAGAAAATTGGATAATTGATTTTGTTCTATTTTGAAATGTCATAACTTTTTTCAGTTTACAGATAGATCCCACATCCTTGTTATTATGGATGTATGTGTGTTTGTGTATATGATCTGTAATCACATAGTTAACACAAAATACATATATATTTATCTTTTCTTGTGACAGAGCTAATTGTCATGTTTTGTAGAATAATTATAAAACCTCTGTATTAGAAAATTTAACATGGCAGATGAAGCAAATGAATTATAGATCATATTGATATTCTCCTAAAGGAGTTGAAATGGAAATGACTGTTTAAGAGGCCCAGATTAAGTAAAAATACTGAATCATAAAAAAAAGCAGCAGCATAGTTTTTATTTAGTATTATGAATAAGTACTTCAGATTTCTGGAATGGTACCATGTCTCTATCAATAATGGCAGAAGAGCTAGTCAATAAAAGAAATTTCAAGATATCTAAAATATACTTTGTTATGTATAAATTAGAACAGATTGTTTTAGAAATCAATATGTGGTATTAATTTTATGCTCTATAACTATATAATATTGACTCCACTTTCAGTTTTTCGTAAAAACTTGTGGGTCATCATCAGAGTATAGTAATTGGACAAAATACTGATCTTTTATTTGACCTAGGCCTCCTGCTAGTTTTTTGGCTGTGCAATATCTGGCAATCTGAGGCTCAAATCAATTGTGAAATAAAGATAATGATGCGTGCCTCAAAGGATATTTATTAGGATTAAATGAGCAAGAATTTGCAAATAATTTGGAACCTGAAGACCAGTACACAAATGTTGATTATTAACCCTCATCTCCATCCTATGCTGGAATATGGTTTCTCTCCTTTTATGCTTTATTCTCCTTCCTTTCTACCCTATTGTACCACTGTCACTGCTCTTGCTGTCACAGGACTAGACTCAGCAGTTCCTGTACTTATAGCCTACTTACAGTCTGCTGTTTCTGATGTGCTGGGCATTAAAAATAAAAATTGAAGAAAACAAACTACCTTAGCAGCTTGTTGAAATTTTTGCATTAAATAAATAAGACTATAATTTAAAAGCTCTGGTGTGAAACAAGAGGCAGTAGCAGTGCAGTGAGGTGGTAGCCTTGTTTGGAGTGATCTGGATCATCTACTATTTGTGTAATTACCTCCTGGCACCTGGTTGAGTTCCAGAAAGATGAAATCTAAGAAGTGTGAAAGTTGAATAAATGAAATGTTCTAGTATTGTGGATATGTGGATATGATGTATGAATATATAAATATACTTATAGTTATATAAAATAACACAGCTCTTTCTTGGATGATATGTCCATGTGGATGCCGCTTACTATTTCTCAAATCTCAAGCTTTATCTCAAGTCATTCTCCTATCTGAATTGTCTCAGGAAATATGAAATATAATTTTATTTCTAAAAGACTTCACATACACTGCCACAGTAAAGTTACAGTAGTATGATATTAGTGTCTAATAGTCTACAATATATAATATGTTTAATAAATATGCAGTCAGGTAAATAGTATAATATAGGCATTTTTAAAAAAAAACCTTTCATTGTCTCCTTTAGCTCCTGTTCATAACAATATCGAAGAATGTAATACATTGTCACATACAGGCTAATTTTCTTGAATATCTCCACACTAGTCTATAAATGCCTTTACAGCATAAATCATATCCTTTTTCTCCTCGTATTCCAAATAACTAGCATAAGACTGACATTTAGTAGTTCTTTATAAATGTTTTTTTGAATGGATGAATAAAAAAAAAATGGATGAATAAAGAGGAGGGGTGACTAGTACAGCCAAAAGCAGTCAGAAAAAATTCACATGAAGTGTTAACATTTGACCTCTCCCTCCCTTTCCTCTCTCATTTGATTTTCTGTATTTTGGGTTTGCTTTTCTATTAAAAAAAATCATTTATGTATAATTTATGTATCATTGATGCCACCTATTTTAAGTGTTCAATTCAATGATTTTTAGTAATTCTGTGCAGTTTTAGAACACTTCCATAACACCAAAAATGTTTTCATTTTCCTATTTTCAGTCAATCTCTACCCCTACTCCCAGCCTCAGGAAACTACACATCTTCTTTATGTAGCTATAGTTTTTTTTTTTTCCTAATAATTTTCTACAAATTGAAAAATACAGGATATGGTCCTTAGTGACTGGCTTCTATCACTTAGTATAATGTTTTCACGTTTCATCCATGCTGTAGCATGTATCAGGACTTTGTTCTGTTTTTGTTCAAATGTATTCCATTTTGAGCAGTGTCTGGGATACAGTGTCAAAAAGACTTTATACAAGTGAATGGAGAGCTCTGAAACTGGGAGGTATGGCCCTGTAATGTCGTCCAGAGTTGGGGCAAGGGAGGCAGGCCTTTATACCTTTGCATTGACGAGTGAAAGTGACTTTACGCAACATAACTCTATCAATGGAGACAAATCTTGAAGAGGGCTGCTGGTAGGTTAGGATTGTCTATCAGCACCACTCATAGCAGCCAGGGAAGTAAATCTTCTTGTCCTGAGGAGGATCCAGGTGGTATATCGCAGCATTCACTACATAGAACCAAAAGGGTTTTCTCACTAATGACATGAGGGGTGTGAGGTAAATTGAGGCATCAAGGATGAATCTAATGTTTTTGGCCTGAGCAACTAGAACTGAGATGGCAAAGGCTGTAAGTGAAGTTTTTTGAGGGGAATTTCAAGAATTTAGTTTGCACTGTGTTGTGTGTGAGATGTCAATTAAACATCCAAGTAGATACATCAAGTTGACAGTTGGATATATAAGTCTGTCAAAGACTCAAGGTGATTTTATTAATAACTGCCAGTACTTTTCAACTGTACTTTTTCAACACAATTCTTGTGTTGTTATTTTGTTTTTCTTTTCTGGTGACCTTTGAAAATATTTTCAATCAAATTCCGTAGCACTAGTACCTGCTTCTATTTACTGAAATCCCGGGAATCTAAGAATAACTTTTTTTATGTTTCCACACTTGAATGACAACTTGAGTATATACCAATTCCCGTGGAGTGCTAAACTGTTCTTACATATTACTTTTTTCATGCATTCATATTTATGACTATTTCTAGACTGTTTCTCTTCACTTCAGATGTAGTAGAGTCTCATAGAACCCATGCTTTAGTTATTGTTTGTTGACTCATCCTTGACAATAATCAACAGCAAAAATCTGTCTATACCCAGTGTTTGAAGACACTCAAGATATGTTGATTGAATTTGGCTCTTTCCCAGTCACTGAGGCCAATAAGAACTTATTTATTAAGATGGGACATATGCTCATATTTAAAAAGCTTAATTGTATTCTTGGTTAATATTGTTGTCTCAATTATGCAGATTTACTTTGGGTGGTTAATATTAAATTAGCTGTTAACATGTGTTTGTCTTAATTATCTCTGTTATTACAGGAGGTCATATAAAATACTTCTGGTTTCAGAATATGTTCTTTTCTTATTTTTGGTTTCAAACACTTCTGGGCAATTTGGAATAAGGCTAGTAAAGTTTTCAGTCATTTAGATATCTTAATATCATCCTAGAATTTTTGATTTGTGTATTAAAGATGAGTAGAAGTTTATTGTATAGGTAGGGGTAAGGAATCCAAGCAACGAAGAAGAATAAGTCGAAAATAACAATATCACTGAAGGTTATGTACAAGGAATTAGGTAGTCAGAGTGAGTATATAGACAGAAGCAGTGACCTATTTTTATAACCAATTCCATGTTTATAAAATATATTATTGAAATACATATTTGGCTTTGGGTTCACAGAAATTGCTTACTCTTACCCTATAACACTAGCAAGGTAATAAAGATTCTTATATGTTGACCATGCTTTTATACACATTTCCACTGTTGTGTTGAGCAACAATAACAAAATCCCACAAATTGGTAGTCAGACTTGGGATTTTGAAAGATTACAGGCAATAATTATGGTGAATCCGTTCCTACAGGTTAAATCCTGTGGTCCTCTCTTAGAAATGCACATTCAATGACACTTCAGTAACAAGGCCAAGAATTAAATTAGGAAGAGAAATTAAGTCTTTAAAAAGGTGTTACATTTCAAAGTCAATGATAGTGACCAAATTGGATTAGAACCCTGGTGCCTTGAGCACCAGCCCAGAGGTATTTCCAATATACCTCATGACCACAAAATTTAAGGCTTCAATTTGACTTTTATTTTCTATTGTGAATATTGATTTCCTAGGGAAAAAATGAAATGTGCTGTAGTGGTCCTGTATGCTTTATTGACCAAATAAACTCTAATTGATTAAGAAGGCTTATATAGTATTCTGCAGTTTGTATATTACTGCAGATTTTTTCAATAAAGCTTCTACAGTGATGGCTGATTGCAACTACGTATATTAATAAACAGTACTACTAACGTACAAACAGTTATTATAGATTTATCTGTTTTATAAGCCTGCCTTAGCCTAAATAAAACCTTCAGTGTATTTTATAGTACTTCATGAGGAGCTTTATAATTAAGTTCATGTTTATATGGGGAGAGGCACAACAATAGAATGCAATTCCTCGAATCCTTCAATTTTTGCTGACTGTATTGAAAAATACAGAAGCCAAAAAAAGCTACTAGATACATTTATAACAAAGTTATACATGGTATATTTTATTTAATATTTTTCTACAAGTGTAATACTTGATCAAGTTTAAATTTTTTTCATCCTACCCTTGATATAGAAGACTCGAAAGCTATTACATTTCTCTTCAATATTTCTTATCCTCACATTCATTTAATATTAACTTAATTAATTTATCCTATGTATTGATCATTATAAGCAACCTGGGTATACTATAGTTTACTTTGCTATGCTGAATTAATCATTCTTGGCTACAAACAAAATAAATCTAGGGTAAACACATTTTGGGGAGGGAGATACTACTAGCCACAAAATGGAGACAAAGATGAATTCCTTTATGATTTTCCTAGTCTCCTCTGACAGTATCCACTGGGACAGTTAAAAAACTTCATGGGAAAATGATTTTATTACACTGTGCAACCATGACTGTTGCTTCTTGTTTTATCTCCCCCAAAGTTGTATTAAATGCAGAAGTAGGGATAGGATATGGAAACAGCAAAATAAAGTATATATTAGTTTTAGACATTTTAAACTAGAGCCTTAATATGACAATCATGGTAAATTGCATTGCCGTTATAAACTATGTATCAGGCTTCAAACTGTAAAACAAAATAAAGCACACAAGATAAACCTTCTTAATCAATCAGCATTGCCAGGGCTCCTACTGAATTGCACGATTCAGGTCTATTATTTCATTGAACAATACCATTAAACAACAGAATATACTAGAAACTTTTAGAACATTCCAGCCAACAGCAGAATACACATTTTTTTCCCCAAGACAGATCATATCCTGGCCCATAAAACTAATCTCAAAAATTTAAAGGAATTAAAATCATGGTAAGGTATGCTCTTTTACCATAATGAGATCAAACTAGAAATCAATAATAGAAAAAGGAAAATCCTCAAATACTTACAAATTAAATGACACACTTTTAAATGTTTTATGGATCAAAGAGGAAGTCTCAAGAGAAGTTAAAAAAATACATCAAACTGAAGGAGAATGAAAATGCAAGATGTCAACATTTGTGAGACACAGCTAAGGTAGCTAAAATAGTACTGAGAGTGAAATTTATAGCACTAAATATTCACATTACAAAAGAGGAAAATTCTTATAATTCACACACCCATTTCAAGAAATCAGAAAAGAACAAAATCTAAAACAAGCAGAAAGAAATTAATAATAAAGATAAGAGCAGAGATCAATTAAATTAAAAACACAAAACAACAGAGGACAGCAATTCATTGAAAAGATCAATAAAGTTTATAACAACCATAAAATGGAGAGGACAAAATTTACTAACATCAGGAATGAAACAGTGATATTGTTACAGATGGGTAAGGGGATGCTATGTACAACTAGCAAAATCTGTGCAGGGTCTTAAGTGGGAAACTACAAAACCCTGATGAAATAAATCAAACAAGATCCAAATAAATGGAGACATGCCATGTTTATGGATTGGAACGCTGGCCATAGTAAAGATGTCAGTTCTCCTCAAATTGATCTATAGGTTTAAAACAGTTAAGTCTACAGTTATTAAAAAAAATAAAAACGAAAAATGCTCACAGACACTAACTTTACCAGTGCTTTCCATAATGCTTTATTTCAAGGATCATTTTAGTTTTTTTTCTAAATTCTGCATCATGATTATTAAATGATCTGCTACAGCAATGGCTAACATGTTATTTCTCAAATACACTATTTTCTTTTCTTAGAATTTCCTCTTTAATTTCATCAACCAAAATTTAGCTTATGCTAATATCCCTCTGGTTGAAGGTTTTCCTGAACTTCATTCTCACACACTTCTCATAGGTTTTCCCCTAGTACTTTCGACTTACCTGCTATTAAATTTATCACATTATATTGACTTATTGGACTCTTGTGGTACAACAGTCTTTGGCTATTTTTTTCTCATTCTTGATTCAGGTTTCATTCATTCATGCATTCATCCACCAAACGTCTTTGTAGGTATTGTGCTATGCAGTGGGTGTACAAAGATTTGTAACACCCTTCTTAAGTCTCTTACTCTGCTGCAGTTCAAATATTGGTTCGAGGATAATAGGAAATTCATTTCTATTTTTAGTCTTATTTGCTTAAAAATATAGCAAATTCTTCTAGTTTTTTTTGTTTGTTTCACATAATTATGGTCAATGAGATATGAATATAACTGGCAAATATATGTAACTCAGTCCTTTGTTCAGCACATAGGCATTGAATAAGCCACTATTTACCATACTTTTTGAAATGCATTGAAAAACATTTATCTGGTTTGTGTTTTCATGGAGTTTAATATATCATATTGACCAGGTTTTCAGGATTTTTTTCTCTCTTTGACAGACACAAGCAATAAACATTTTATGATAATGCTTTAAACATATTCATATGTTTGGACAAACATAGTTTTAATAGTACAGCTCCCCCCAAAAGCCATGTTGTGTCTCAATTGACTTTATTTGGGTGAGAAATTTGAATGAAAAGTCTTTTTAAATTTATATTATTTTTTATCCTTGTGAATATTAAAAAATATGGGCTTATGTTTATCATAGAATATAATTTTGTGCCTCATATCTTTTGCAGTTCTAGAATGTGTTAATTTTTAAAGTTTTGCTATTTTAGGATTCTTGATAGTATTTAAGCAAGTGATATCAGAAAAGATCGACAAACCATAAAATGGCTTTATCTATAGCTAAAACTATAGACAAACTGCACATTTGTCTACTTTGTCAAAACATCTGAAAAAGCCATTGGCCTATATACATCAGGAAGATTTTGCTTCACATCTCACAACCTCTGAAACTTCTGAAAGCGGAGTTTCAAATAAGTGGCTCTTGTTATAGAAAACTAATTTTCCATCATTATCAGAACACAAACATGAGTTTTAATCCCCTTAGAAAAGCTACCAAATTTAATTGCAATTTTCTAGGCTTGATTAGTTTGAGATTGCTTGTGTTGTGGGAACATGATTACATACATGTGTGGTAGATCTTGAGAATGATGTGTTATATTTATTTTATTCTCAGTAACAGGTAATATAAATATTTTAAATGGAATGCACAATTAATCTTTTTCTAGTAATCTGTCACAGTAAGCTCTTTTCTAATTTCTAAAAACAATATGTGTACATGGACATACATATATAAGCATAATCATATATTTTATATGCACAAGATAAAAAGCATATGAAAATATAAATGAAAGACTTTAAGCCTCTCCATCATGCCTCACTACAAGGACCCTTAGCTCCTTTCCTAAAAGATATTATTAACATTTTCTGTATATACCTGTAATAGAAAACATAACCACAGCAGCACGTGGAACTCTCCCTGAATTTTTTTTTAAGTTTTGTACTCTGTTCCATTAAATGGATGCACACAAGCTTTTAATCATTTTTAAGTTGTTGGACATGTGGGTTGATTTTGTTTTTGCTATTAAAGCAAAATTAAATAACATTATAATTAGCTCTTGTCATAGTTTTTGAATAGGGCTATGGGGTAATTTCCCAGGAAAAAAATTGGTAGGTCAGAGAGTTTCTGGATTTTAAATTTTCTTGGACATTGAAAAATTGGCCTCCAAAAATAGTAGTTTTAAAATTGGCTGTTTTTCCACATCTGTGCCAAATCATAATTTTACTTAACTTTATAAATTTTACCAATATTTTAGTTGAAAAATTGTTGTTTGCAATTTAAGTTAAATGTCCTTTTATATTTTTAGCCATTTGTATTTTGTTTTAACTACCTGATTATAAATTCTGTACATTTTTTCTCTATTTGATATCTTTTTACATACATAAACACACACACACACACACACACACTCATGCTGCTTACATTTGAAAGCAGTTGGAATTTTAGAACAAGTTTAAACAACAGTGTTATTCAGGGCTCCGGTTTTTCTAAATTTTCATGGAATTATGCTAGTGTTTTGTCACTAAGTATTATGCTTTCCTTGATTTCTAATATAGATATAGACAATTATTTTTAAAAACCAGAACTGCAAGACATATTTATCTACTAGTTCCCAGTTTTTACTCTTAAACATCATAACATAAATAAGTCCTGGAGATCTATTGTACAGCATAGTGATTATAGTCAACAGTACTGTATTATAAACTTTAAAGTTGCTAGGAGACTAGATCTTAATTGTTCCCACTACAAAAAGAAAATGGTAATTATGTGACGTGATAGAGGTGTCGGCTAATGCTAAGGTGATAATCATATTGCAACATATAAATATCAAATCAACACGTTGTATACTTTAAACTTACCCAATGTTACATGTCAATTATATCAATAAAATATCAGGACAGAATATTATTCTTTGTATGTTTTTAATTGCAAATGGTAATCATAAATTTTTCCTCTGGTCTACTTAAATTATACATATATAATTTATATAATATACATATTACATATTTTACTAAAATCGCTGATTTTGAACCACCTTTGTATTCCTGTCATTATTCATTCATATCAATATTTACGGTGTGCCTAAAATGCGGCAGGCATTTCCCAGAAGCTAGAGACTCAGAAATAAAACACATTAAGTCCTTGCCCTAAAGTTACATGGTTATTTTAACATATCAGTATATTCTCTTTTCTCACACTTGATTTCTTACGTGGATATTGATTTTAATAGTTATGCTGAATTGAATTTTGTTATCAGTGTTATTCTGACATCAAAAAAATATTTTTAAATGTCAGCTTAATTACTGCTCTGGAAAATTTTAAATTGCATTGGAATTAAATTCTTGGTTTGAAATTACTCTGAGACCATCTGGGCCTTTTTATTTATAGTAGGGTTTTTAAATCAATATTTAAAAATTAATTTTTATTCAGTTACTGGCTTGTTTAGATTTTCCATCTCTCCTGGAATTAATTTTGGCAATTTATGTTATTTCTACAATAAAATACATTTAATCTTGGGTTTCAAAGAATTTTACACAAATCATTCTAAATTTTTAATATATATCTTTTAATTTGTTTTCTGTCTTTTTCCTTTTCTCATTTCTAATTTTGCAGCATAGCATTTTACCTTTTTTTTCACCCATTTAGAAAAATATATGTATGAACTATTCGGGGATTTTCAATAATATTGATTTAAACCTTTAAAATTTTTCTTCTTTATTTTCATGGCTATATTTTATTTTTTTCAAAACTTTTACATTAAAACAACAATTTAAAAAATATTATTTCTTATTTAGGAATATATGACTTAAAAGAGTATGGATTTTTTTTCCACTAAGAATAGCTTTAGCATTATCCATTTTTAAAACGTGTATTTTTAATCATTACTGTCTCTGTATTATGCATTATTGATTTGTATTTTACCTTTAAGAGTTGTATAACAGCGTTTTGTTTATAATTTAAAAATATTTTTAGATCATTTTGGATTTTCTTTCCTCTTTAATTTTAAATATTACAATATTTTGGTTGGAAAATGTGGCTCTTTTGTACATTCTTAAATGTATTGTGATTTTCTTTGTGTTCTAACATATGCTTAGTTTTAGTAGTTGCCTTATCAGATAAAATTTTGTATTTTCAGGTTATATAGAATATTATATGTCTATAGCAGATGCCCATATCCCTCACACCCTGCAGTTTTCAGTGTGTGCCTTTGGACTTCCAACTGCTAATGTCTCTCTCTCTCTGACACAAAGCTCGTTTTGAAATCTTTCAAGACTGTTTTGTTTCCATGCAGCAGGCCAGTTCTGGTGAATTAACACATGCCCAGCAGCCCCCAACCAATGACTGCTAGGTTATGGGATATGAATGTCCTTGCTGCCCTTCCCCCCGCCCCAAACTGTGTGGGGAAGTTTAGTCATATTTTACGCATTTCTCAGAGTTTTTCCATGTAACTAATCTGTGACAGGTTGTTTCATTATGTACCCTTTATTGGATGCTTTCCCTTCATTATGTGACTTCTCTCTTCCCTACCTGTGCTCCTTGTCTTCTCTAATAAACACATTTCACTGGAATTCTTGTCTTAGGACTAGCTTTTGGGGGAATCGAAAATAAGACAATACCAATCTCATTAATACATTTTTTCCTGGTAGATTATGGGGTAATCTATCTCAACAGATAGACTTCCTGATAGATTATATGGTAATCTAACTGAAAAAGATTATGAGACTTATTCATTAGCTATTTACGGTGGGTTAAAGTCTGTTACTCACTCATTGTTTTCCTTAATTTTGTTCATATAGTCAACGTTTCATATTTTCAACATTTTGTTATTCAGTACCTAAATATTAATCATAAAGTTTTATTATCAATGTGGACAGTATTCTTTATCATTATAACATGTCCCTTTTTTTCCTTCTTTAAAAATTCTACATTGGGATTAATATTACAGCATAACTTGGTTTATACTTTCACTTTTAAATCGTTTTAGATATACTTATTAGATGCAGCATATATTTGCTAGTGTTATTTTATCTGCTCAGCCTTTTAGTTCCAATATGTGAACTTATCCCATTTCTACGTATTGATATACAAATATTTGGTCTTAGTTCTTTCATTTCATTTTATGTTATGTTCTATATTCAAGGCTTTCTTTGTTTTCGCTCTTCTGCTGTGCGAATTATGTGAGTATAGGTTTGTTCGTTCTAGTGTTTAGCTTTATAACCTTAGATGACATATGATGAATTTCTGAAGGATGGAAAGAACTTCTCCTATCCAGGCTGACAAGGGGTGAAAGTCCTTCCACGAAGAGAGATTAATGTGTGCCCTTGCACAGGAGGCAAATGTTATTCTAGAGAGAATGAGAGTAGATATAGCCTTAATGAAACACTAGTCTTTTCTTTGTTACTGTCCCTGAATGAGGAAAAGAATTACTAAAAAGAAAACACTATAATAGGGTCCTTGTAGTTCCACTATTTAAATTCTTTGTGATTTGAAATATCTTAAGATATCAAAGGCCTTACTTTTCTAACCCTTTAAAATAATATATTAAATTAGTTTAAATTCAAGTTCATCTCTTCCAGTTTTGAAAAATCTGCTTTTTGATGATTCTTGCTTTCACTTTGGGGAGGGGGTTGTGGCATGCAGCATTAATAATCATTGGCATAGTGTTTGTAAAGTTACTTGTCAGTGATTCTCCAGATAATTATAATAAAAAAGGTTACAAATGATACCTAATACATAGTAAGCATTTACTGTGTATTGAACACTGATCCATCTTATTTATATGTAGTAACTTGTTTAACCCTTATGAGTTAAATGAGGATTATATTACATGCAACTATGAGTTGTATATTGATACCGCTATAAATTTACATTTGAAAAAACTGAGTAGCTGGAGGCTATATATCCTGCCCAGGGTTTCACATCCCTTAGAATAGTAGAGCCAGGAGTTGAATTCATGATTCGTGATACTAGTCTTTTGAACTCTTAACCATGACACTACACACCTTTGGATAGGAGCTATCTTTTAAGAATACATATCTGGGAGAATAAGATATTTCACTCTCGTCCTTCCTCTTATACTTAAAACCTGGATAAGAGGGTGGCTCTATAGTGTAGTGGTTAGCATGCCTGCTTTACACTCAGAAGGTCCTGGGTTCACCCCAGGTGGAGCCACGGACCATACCCCGGTGCGTCAGGCCCCGAGTGCACACTGCAAGCGCGTGGGAGGAGACGCCCCACCTTCAGAGACCCAGTTCTTAAGGGGGGATGCTTCAGAGATCCAGTTCTTAAGGGGAGACTGCAAAATCCGCAGGTCAGGGGTGGAAGTGGGAAGAGAGGTGTATTAAAAATAAATAAGAAAATAAAAATAAAACCTGGATAAGACAAATGAACCAAACAGCAGAATACTGAAAGGTGGTGAAAAGAAGGCCAACCCAGCTAGGGTTGAGTCCCCTGGAGATTATTTTCACCTTCTGTATATCCCAACCTGAGTACAGAAGTTATCAACTCAGAAATGCCATCAGGTGCTGAAAGAAGAACAATGAGGAAAATCAGAGTTAGTCTGCTCTTTTCTGGCCAGGAGACTGGGAGACAAGTGGTTCTCAACTGGGGGTGATTTTGTTCCCCAGGGGATGTTTAGCAATATTAGGAGACATTTGTGGTAGTAAGTTCTGCGGTGGAGGAATTCTACTGGTATCTAGTGTATAGTGGCCAGGAATTCAACATCCTCCAATGCACAGGGCAGGTCACCATGACAAAGAATTATCTGGCCCCAAATATCAATAGTGCCAAGGTTGAGAAATCCTGCTGTCAGTGGTCCAAGGAGGGATCAGCAAACTATGGCCCTGCTTGCCAAATCCAGCCCACTACCTGTCTTTGTAAATTATGTTTTGTCAGAACTTTGCTTACATATAATACATATGGGTGTGTGTGTGTGTGTGTGTGTGTGTGTGTGTGTGTGAGTGAGAGAGAGAGAGAGAGAGAGAGAGAGAGAGAGAGAGAGAGAGAGACTGACTGACTTGTTATGGACAGTTTTAATAGGAATTATTTTTATTCAAAATAACAAATAAAAGGATTAGCATTCAAGGAGAATCTTCCTTCAATATACAGAAGGCTGAAAAGGGGGCCAAGCCTCCACTCTGGTTTTTGCTGCACCAAGTTCTCTGGTGGTGGTGTTTCCTTGATCAGCATGCTCTGAGGGAATGATATTCTGCTATAGGCTTGGCAGTGTTCTACTTCTCTACTCAGCTGTTTCTCTTTGCTTTTGCAGATGTACTAATAAAGTATGTAAGAAATAGCAACAGACTATCTCTAAAAATGAATATTACCATGGAAAATATTCTGTTGGCAGGAAAAGCGAAATTGTATTTTAAAGTTATTTTCATTGGAATTTATTACTTCTTCAAACTTTCACTGCAGATTTCTACATAGAGTAATACGTATAATACCTAACATATGTATGAACTGATGACACATTGCAAGTTCTTCAATAAAGGATCTATTCATAGTTTCATAATTATTCTCTTTTCAAAATACATATTAATTACAAAGAAGAAAATAGTAACTTTACAGGGGAGAAATCTGATAGATGCCACCTTAATCAAGTGATCGAGGTTAATATGTCATCAGTAATAAGCCATACTGACATCACGAACCCTTTGAGGTGATGTATGGAGAACTCTCCTTTACTTCTGTGGTATTCTTGGCAAAAAAAAAAAAATGTAAAACTGGAATTCAACATGAAGAACGATCACACAAATCCAAATTGAGGGACATTCAACAAAATAACTGGCCGGCTCTCTTCTAAAGTGTCAAGATCATGACACTTCCCGAAGTTGGAAGACATGACAACTAAATGCAATGTACTGTTCTTGATTGGATCCTAGAATAGTAAAAAAATATTGGTGGGACAATTGACAGTATTTGATTAAATTTTGTAGATTAGTGGTATTCTATCAGTGATAATTTTCCGGTTCTGGCAATAGCACTATGGTTATATCAGATGATAACAGTTGGGGAAGCTTTATAAAGATAAAGGAACTCTGTACTGTTTTTACAACTTCTTTTGCTTATATATTGCTTTTTAGTCCACCATGTCTAGTACAAATTAGCAGCTTCATAAAAGCTTGAATAAATATTCATCCATTATTTTAATCTTATATTTTATTTGTTTATACCTTCTAACTTTGTTTCTTGATCATAGATCATACTTCTCCAAAGAAGCTAATTATTTTCTCTTCTTATATAGAAACCTGAAAAATTCCAATACCCAACTGTGTTCACATTTATTTTCAAAGATTCTAATGACACTCCACATTTTCTACTAAAAGACATGGCACTAGCAGCCTCTTTAGGACAATGAGAAAATCACTAATAGTATAGTTAGCACCAGGAGAACTCTGAGGGCCTGATTTGAAATGCTAGCCTATAATTAATATTTAGCTTTGTACTAATGAATCTATATTAGTAACTGAAATATACATTTATATATTTTAAAAATATTAAAACCTTAGCTTTTTAATTTATTTTATTTTTGTTGTTTTCTTTCATTTGTATTGAAACCTTTTGAATATAGCACTTAAACAAGTCATTATGAACTCATTTTAAAAACTTATAGTGTTTGATCTTTCTGCATCCCTTCCTACTTAAAAGGTACTTATACTGTATATACAAGTTATAAATAATTTCACAAGCCTCACAAGAAAATCTCTACTTGTATGCATTCTATATTTTTAACAGTTAAAGGAATAAAAGTTATTTCATTTTTATAATCTTGATAAATATGACTTGTAAAAATATTTGGCGATGCCATCATTTGAGGCCTGTGGTTGAAACAAATTAATTTTAAGTTGGTCATCCTTTGGATTAAAAAAAAAAATGCCTAAATCTAAAATACTTGTTATTTAGAACCAGCCAAAGGTATTGATATATGAGTATCGATACCTGTAACTTCATATTTAAATAGAAATTAACTTAAAATGTAATATTTTATTGTCAAAATTAGAACAAAGCTGAGCATTACCTCCCTGGAATCAATAACTCTTACATTGCTAGATTTATTGTATTGAAAAAGATGTTAATAAAGCTATAATATTATAAATGAGTGGGCTCCCACTCCAGAATTGTTTTAAAATGAAAGGAATCTTAGTAAAGTTAATTATATTACTGTCCTAGTGGAAAGTAAGCTTGAACGTCTTATTATTATGGTTAAAAAAGTGGATCCGGTCTCCTAACATAAAAATTCTTAAATGAAATAAGTTAATTAGCATTAAGGGAAATAGCCTCATAGTTTAGTAGAACTATCTTAATAAGGTGCACATACAACACTAAGCAACCCGCTTTAAAGACTGCCATCCTGCAGGCGATTTCTGTAGTAGAAAATGTTTCAATATTATGCTCTTAAGTGAGTCATCTGTAATCTGCAATAAGAATTTTAAATATTGATTTCACTGTAATTAAAATAACTTCTTACATAAAATTGAAAAGGAATTTATTTAAATGAAGCATGCTTTTAACTAATTAGATGGATTTACAAGAAATCCCACTTACTATTTAAATGTGACACAATCTTTGACTAAGACATTTGTCTAATGGTTTATCCAATGATTTCCCAGATTCAAGCCTTTTTTTCTTTTTATGATGGTATGGCAAAGTTTTCAGTTTAATGTTGTAATTCTGTAAATTGTTTTTTCTCTAGGATAATGTAGTACATATGGTTTTCTCTTTTTGTTTTTTTGTTTTGTTCTTGTTTCTGTTTTTCTTTGATTGTTTTCTACTCAGCATTTCTTGTTAGTATTATAAAGAACAAACAGAAGAAATGATAATATGGAATATTCAAACCCACATATACCAGATATTAAATTAAAAAGAAACAGACTAAATACTCCATTTTAAAAGCTTAAAATTCTCTGTCTCTCTGTCTCTGTCTCCCGCCCCCCCCCGCGTGCGCGCGCGCGCTCTCTCTTTCTATCTCTCTCTCTCCCTCTCTCTCTCTTCATATTCTGATTTGTAAACACCAGACTTCTTAAAAGTGAACTACATGGCCTGTAGAAAAGAATGGAAGTAATGTATAGTTGACAATTAATCAAAGAAAGTTGGTGGTATTATTCTTACATCATACAAGGTAGATTGAAGGGAAGGAATTATTACTAGGGAAAAAATAGGCTTATTTTAATATAATAAGAGGCTGAACCCAAGAGGAAGATAAAAACTTTCTCACCTTGTATTTAGATAATAATACAGCCTCAATTTTCTTAGCAGGAAGTGACAGAACTAAAAGGAGATACAGACATATAATCAGTGTGAGAATTTAACTTAACCTCTGAAACTAATAACAAAACAAGAGAAAAAACAAAAATAGCGAGAAAGAATATTTAAACAATCTTGTCCTAGTTGACATATATAGAAGAATAGACTCAACAGCTGCAGAGTACGTATTCTTCAGATACACCTTGAAAACATTTACGAAATTTGACAAGATTCAAATGACCAATATGGTTTTATGACCAAAATGGAATCAGACTGTGAATTAGCCAGGAATTTAGTTACCCACAAAATGTTTTCAAAGAAATTATTTTTTGTATTTTGCATATGTAGTTAGTTTTGATTGTATGCTGGATGTTCTGTTTAAAATAGTATAGAAGTAATTGGAGATTTTGAGTGATTTTGTCTTCCTGAAAGGAACATTTGCTTTTGCTTCTAAGAGGTGTGACGGTTCATCTCATAGCAATCAGTGACTAAGAAATTTTGAAGCTGAGTCTTGATTTTGTGAGTTTTCTATTTTTAATTTATAGCACTCCCCCCCCCCCGCCGCCCTCCGATGCCAGATGAACCCTTGAAGTGTTTTCCAGAGTCTCTTGTCTTTAGTGGACCCTGACTCTGGCAATCTGTGTCCCTAGGCTGGGATGACTACTGAAGACTTGCTTAGCTGCTCAGCTTCTCAACTACAACTTTTTGCTTAGCATCTGTTGTTCTCATTCATGAACTTTTAATCAAAAACCTTGAGAGGAAAAGCAGGACCAAATTTCATTTTTACCACTAAGGGACTTTTCCTGAGATATTGTCCATTCAGATCTTTACATCTTTGGATTTCTGCCTTCAAACAAATGTCTTTAATAATTTTTCAGTCGTTTTAGATTTCCTCAGCATGATGGTTGTACTGAAACATGGTCTTCTGCCATTACTAGAAGCAGACATCTTCACAGACTCTCTATATATTTTTTGTGGCATGCTTTAGTTTGTAGCTTTTTATCCACAAAGCCAATTAATATAAAATTAAGATAAATGATTTATTTTAAGGTACATAATCCTCACTAACAGTGGATCTTTTTGTCATAATTTGATTAGATTCTTTCAATTAATTTTATTTACTCTAGCAAATAAATGTTTCTTCAAAATTGATGTACCAGGTGTGGTCCATCTGCTGGAGGTACATTTCAGATGTGCCACCTAGGTGGAAAAAGGGTCAAGTAAATAGAGCATCTATTACAAATACACGCATGTACCTGTTCCTATATTAGCACATATTAATGCAACAAAATCATATGCTAGCATTTACAAAAATATCAAAAATTTCTAGGAAATTTTATTTTAGAAATCACAATTTTTGATCAAGTTGTCAGTGGCATATGAAAATCTGCAGTTTGTACTTTGTGGTCATTTGTATGTTGGAGCTCTTCTGATCAAGGCAGACTAGGTAAATCAGACCATCTCTTTTCTGAGTACAACTTGAGAAGCTGCATCTGGGGCCTAGGGGGAGGGGGAGGTTGTTTGGAGAACTAACAAAGGGAAATAAATAGTACAGTGTAAAGATTTATAGAAGTGAACACAGCATTTTCAACTATCTCTCCTTGAAGAGTCTACAGGTTTAGCTGGCTTAACTTAGAGACTGGACACTGAACAAAACTAACTTAAAATAGGTTCACCAGGACACAAGGAAAATGAGAGTTCCAGAGTCACTAATCAGTGTCTTTGCACGGTGAGAGATGAGATATAAATTCTGCAGGGTTTGGGTGGGATACTGAAAGCTATGTTTGGAAGCTACAGTGAACCTGAATCAGCTAACTGTAACCGGGTCCTAAAGTCTAGCTTTGGATCATTTGAATCTCTGATTGGATCAAGGGTGTCTGGAAATGATAATGCTGTTAGTTGCTCAGCAAGAGTAAAATTAAATTTAATTATCTCTGTAATTTTCATATATAGTTTCTAGCACACAATTAAAAATGATTAGCATAAGTATGAGGGAGAAATGTGACTAAAACCCAACTCGCACAACAGATAGAAACATACACATAGGATAACCAGGTAACAGCTTAAAGACATGCAATTAATAATGCCTGATATGTCCAAAGAAATAAAATACAAGATTAAGAATTTAGCAGAGAACTGGAAAGAAAATAACAACAGGTTTTGTTTTATGTATTTGAAGTTCTTTTATTAGGTACCAAAATTTTAGATTTCTGGTATGCCTGATAAATAGATCCTTTAATTGTAATGGAACATCCTTTCTTATCTCTGTACTTCTTTAATCTTAAAGTATATTTTGTCTAGCATTAATGTACCCATTCCAGCTTTCTTATGCTTACTTTTGTTTGTGATTTTTTTTTCATATTGTTATTTTACACCTAATTATATCTTTAAATATAAGGTGTGTCTCATATAAACAGCCTATAATTGGGACTTAGTTGTTTTGTTTTTTTTTAATCCAGTCTGACAGTCTCCACTTAAAATTGATATGTTTAGATCTTTTTAAATTTTTTATTAATATATTTTGTTTTAAAGTTGACCATCTTACTCTTCATTTTCGATTTTCCCATCTCATTTCTCTGTTCCTACTTTTGTGCACAATTTTGAGTTTATTGAACATTTTTTATTATTCATATTAAGTTCCTCCATTGGCTTTTTATCTGAAGCAGTTTAAAAACAGGTCCACACATGCTTTGACAGTCTTTCTTTCAAGAGATGAGATTTATGGCTCTTCCCAGGATTCTGGGTCAACCATATGACTCTTTGTAATAGAAAGTAGCAGTTTGGCTGCCACATAAATTCACAGGCTGAAATTACCATCAACTGTCATTACCAACTGTCACCAATGGAGGGCGCCATCTTGGCCCGCCTCCCAGTGTTCTTTCCACATATTTCATTGGTTCTCAGCGTCCACCACGTGTCACTTCCTTTCAGCTAGAAGAACTTCCTGTAGAAACCGTGCGTTACGGATTGGCAAGAGACCAGTTGTCTCAGGATTGTTTATTTGGATGTGTCTTGTTTCACTCTCAGTTTGGAACTATACTCTTTTTGCATATAGGATTGCGCATTGACGATTTTATTTTTATTTTTTTACTCTGGTTGTAGTTCTTTGTGGATACTATTGAGAAGTCAGCCATCTTCTCAAAGCCCATGAGGATATCTTCCGGTGGAATGTCGCGTGGTTTCTAACAAGAGGTTAGTTATCATTTAAATCACTATTCACCTGTTGATAATGTGTCCTTATTTCTCTGGCAATATTGGTGGAAATACATTTGCTCACTTCATTAATATTCTTCATATTTCATGTATGGAAGATATAGTATGCTAAAACATTTCAAAAATGTATAGATTTTTCAATTGAAATTAGTTTATATAAATTTATATAAACAATTTATATAAATTAATCTAACAATAACAACAAAATAAAGCAAAAGGAAAAAGAACTAGCATAAAAATAATACCCAAAAAATGAAATTTTCTTTATTTCTTATTAAAATATATATTTGAATAAATT
>NW_006435916.1:113999-117964 GCF_000325575.1 Pteropus alecto
AAAATAGTTAAAGTCAGAATCAATGCAGTAACAATTTATAGAATATGAGTGAAAGTAAAATGAAAATATGCACATATGTATGCATAATACATAATAATTTTGGTATTTCAAATAATGATAGCTTATTTAACAAATAGTATTTGTAAAAAAATCAGGATAAATACAAAAAAGTATAAAAGACCAATAAGTATATTAAAATATTTAATGTAAATTAAATAAGATAAATTTTATATTTTTACCCCAGTATCAGATTATGAAGAAGTTTAAAATGTTAACTCTCCTTTTGGAAGATTTGACACTGTTCCACAAATTTTAAATTTGCATGCCTTTTGCATAGTAATTCCACTTCTAGAACTGTATCTGACACAGCTACTTAAACATGTGCTGTGCGGGGTGGGGGATGTGCTCATCACCATTTGGGGGTTCTGTTGTCCCAGCTCTCTGTCCATTCCAGTTAGGGCTGTCCATGCCAGTCTCCCCTCCCCCTTTACCAGCTGACTTTAGAAAGGCAGTGGGAGTGGGGAGGCTCTCAGACCCAGGGGTAGGGGTGACCTGTCCCAAAGAGAAGGACTAGTCAGTTGAACCACACCCCCATCCCCCACCCCCACCAGTCCAGATGGGGCTAGGAAGGCCTTAAGTCGTTTCTGGTTATGCCATGTTGCTTTATTCAGTTGCAAAAAAAAAAATGTTCCTTGTGGGGTCACGGCTGTCTGCCATGGAGTGTAGCACCCTCTATACCCTAGATTAAACTTGGAACTGCTAAAAAGAAAAAGTATGTATCCATAAAATGCAAAACAATTGTGAAATTATAGTGTATCCCTATTGTGACTACTATACAGCTTTTACGATCACTTTGGTTAATCTATATATACTTACAAAAACATCTAGACACACTGCTAATAAAGTTAATTATAGACTTTCAGATAAGTGCACAAATATATATATTATTTATGTAAATGTATACATATATTTGCATTTGCTGATATACACATTTGATGGCAAATCATGATTTCTTTTTGCAAAGGGGTATGCATTTGCATTTTTTTTGGAAGTTTTACATTGAGTACGTGCCATATTTGTAATTAACAATATAAAAGCCAAAGAAATAGTCACATGATGGCATGTTACTAAAAGTTATTTTGAAATATCTACCATTCTGCTTTTTGTCTCTGTAGAAGTGCCTTTTCTGGTAATTTCATGTTAATGGAGTTATACAATATGTGGTCTAATTTGTTTTGCTTCCTTCCTTTGGCATAATGTTTTTGAGGTTCATTCATATTGTAGCATATATCAGAAATGGGTTCCTTCTCATTGCTGAATTAGAATTTCATTGTATGGTTATTTCACTTGCTGTTTACCCATTTACGAGGTGATGGAGATTATAGTTCTTTCCAGATATTAATTATAATTAAAGTGGTTATGAACATTTTTGTAGAAGTCTTTGTATGGACATAAGCTTTCATTTCTCTTGGGTAAATACCTAGGAGTAGAGGGGTTGGATCATACACTAGTGTATGTTTAACTTTTTTAAGAAACTGCCTAAATGTTCTCCAAAGTTATGGTACTATTTTGCAGTCCTAGCATCAATGTATGAAGTTTTAGTTGCTCCATATCCTCTCTAATTTTTAGTTTTGTGACACTTTTAAAATTTAGCTATTATAGAAGGTGTTGAATTTGTATCTGTGGATTTTATTTGTGTTTCCTTCAAGACTAAAGTTGTTGGAAGTTTATTTATGTGCTTATTGGATATTCTTTAGTGAAGTATTTACAAAAGATAATGGTCCATGTATTTAAAGTTGTCCTCTAATTATTGATTGGAACAATTCTTTATATATTCTGGATACAGATCCCTTTCTCAGATGTATCTATTGTTAATACTTTCTTTAGGTCTGTGACTTGTCTTTCATTTCTTAACTTTTAGGAAGAGAAGTTCATATAATTGATGAAATACAATTTCTCTCTCTTTTTAAAATCCTTTCTCTACAGCAAAGATTGAAGGATTTTTTTGTATACGTTTTATAGATTGTACTTTTATATTGAGGTCTAAGGCCTAGTTCAAGTTAATTTGTGTAGTGCGAATTTGATGTCCAGATATGTTTTTCCATATGGTTTTTCTGTCGTTACAATATTTATTGAAACAACTCTTCTTTCTCCCATTAGATTAGCTTGGCACCCTTGTCAAAAATTAATTGGCCATGTTTCTAGACTCCTTATGCCAATACTGTACTCTCCTGAATCTTGGAGCTTTGTGAGAAATCCTGAAATCAGGTAGTAAAAATCTTTCAACTCGTTTTTTAAAATTTCAGCTATTATAGATCCTTTACACTTCTATATTAATCTTAGAATAGTTTTGTAAATTTTTACATAAAAAGCCTGCTGACAGTTTTATTGAGGGTGAGTCTATGAATCAGTTTGGAAAAGACTGATTTTTTTTTTTAAGCAATGATACAAAAATAAAAGTTTATTAAACCGTTTTTTCTACCATCAGTAGCTATTAGGAACTACCATAGTTGATCTGGCAGGGAAGATGGGAAGGCGTAAGACAATATCAGACATACAAATACTCAATATTGGGACTAAGTAGCTATAGTCTTCAAGGGCTGATCTCTTAATACTGTAGAGTTTTCCAGTCCAAGAAAATTTTGTACCACAACATTTCTTTAAGCCTTTTGTTTTTCTTGGCAATGTTTGTAGCTTTCACTACAGGTTTTGCATATATTTTGTTAATGTTTCCCTAGGTATTTTGTGTTTCTTGATCTTATTGTACATGATAATGTTTTAATTTCATTTTTAATGGTTACTTTCTGGCATATAGGTGTGCAATTGGTTTTTTGTGTATTGAGCTTGTATCCTACAAATTTGATAAATTCACTTATTCATTCTATTTGCTTTTTTTTGTATATTCCTTCAGATTTTCTATATGTATGATAATGCCATCTGTGAAGAAAAGGTTTATAAATCATTTTTCTCAATCTTAATATATTTTATTTCCTTTTCTTACCTTATTAAACTATTAGGACCTCCATTTTATTTTATTATTTTATTTATTTATTTTTATGGTGACATTGGTTAACGAAATCCAATAAGTTTCAGCTGTACACCCTAAGAGTAAGGCATATTTGTATTTACATTGTGTGTTCATTTCCCATAGTTAGATTTCTTTCTCTCACCACATATTTGACTCTCTTTATTCTGTCTATCCCTCCTCCTCCCACTCCTTACCCTCTGGTAACCACTAGTCTATAGTCCATGTCCATGAGTCGTTGTTTGTTTGTCTTGTTCCTTTGTTGCTCTTAGGTTTATATCCCACATATAAGGGATATTATGTGATTTTCAACTTTTTCTGTCTGGCTTATTTCGCTTACCATGATTATCTCACAGTCCATCCATGTTGTTGCAAATGGCAGTATTTCATCTCTTCTTATAGTTGAGTAATATTCCATTGTATATATGTACCACAGCTTCTCTTAGCCAGTCATCTATCGTAGGACACTTCAGTTACTTCCATGTCCTGGCCACTGTGAATAATGCCACTATGAACATTGGTGTGCAAATATCTTTTTGGATATGGGTTTTCAAGTCTTTGGGGTAAATACCCAGTAGAGGGATTGCTGGATCATATGGTAGATCAATTCTTTAGTTTTTTGAGGAACCTCCATACTGTTTTCCATAGTCCCACCAGCAGTGTATGAGGTTTCCTTTTTCTTCGCATCCTCTCCAACATTTGTTATTACTTGTCCTGTAGATTATAGCTATTCTAACAGGTATGAGATAGTATCTCATTGTGGTTTTGATTTGCATTTCTCTAATAGCTAGTGATGTTGAGCATCTTTTCATATATTTGTTGGCCATTTGTATGTCCTCTAGGGAGAAGTGTCTGTTCAGATCTTCTGCCCATTTTTTGATTGATAGTTTAGTTTTTTGTTGTTATTGAGTCATATGACTTCTTTGTATATTTTGTATGT
>NW_006435916.1:122729-124130 GCF_000325575.1 Pteropus alecto
CTTTATTTTAGGATTTTTGCCTCTGTGTTCATGAGAGATATTGGCCTGTAGTTTTCTTTTTTTGTGTTATCCTTACCAGGTTTTGATATCAGAGTAATATTGGCCTCATAGAATGAGTTGGGAATTATTGCCTCCTCTTTCATTTTTTGGAAGAGTTTGAGGAGATAAGATATTAAGTCTTCTTTGAATGTTTGGTAGAATTCGCTGGTGAAGACATCTGGTCCTGGACTTTTACTTTTTGGTAGGTTTTTGATGATTGTTTCAATTTTTTCTTACTGCTGACTGAGGACCTCCATTTTAATTTTGAGTAGAAATGATAAGAGCCAATATCCTTGCCTTTGTTCCCAAACCTGTGGGAAATCATTTAGTCTTTTCCTTTAAAATATTATGCTAACTTTATATATTTTATTGATTCACTTAAGATGAGGAATTTCCTTTTTGTTGCTGGTTTTTCAGATTTCATCAACTTGCACATTTATAATTACTGAGTTCAAGTGTATGTAAATTATCCCTCAGCAGCAGATTTAGAATAAGGAGATCATCTTAAATATTTACTGGGACTATCCCTCAGGCAGTTAAATACCACAGAATATTGACCATTTTCTAATTATTTAATGTGTCTTCCAACTATGCCTATTATTATATGTGCACATATGTAAAATAGGAAAGCACACAAATGTGGACTCCAGGTGTCATTACAATTAAATGTTATGTTTAGGAAACTATTTTATAAACTTTGAGAAACTACGGTATTATTAAATTATTCTTTTACTCAGTCAATATTTAACATCTATCATATTTCTGAGTATATTTAAGATTTTAGTTTGATTGTTATTCTCAGTATGCAAGGTGATAGCAATTTGAGAATAAGCAAAACTTCTTTTTAGTCATCAAAAATAAGTTATACAGTTTTACTAAAATCAGAAGAAGTAAACAGGGCTTGAAATGGGAATAGATCAAGGAGAAAAAAAAAAACCCAAAACTCTGCTACATAGTATTCAATAGTAATATCTAAGCTGAGAAACAAAGTATTATTTTTTTCAGAAGCTTCAACATGATATATTTTATCCTCTCTAAATTTTACCTGTCTCTACTACTTAGCAGTTATTTTCTGGGCATTCATCTTAGACTGTTGCTAAGCAACGACTATAAGCTTGTTATCTTCTCAGTTTACCACTTGCTACACAGAATTTCTTGCATAACTCTTTGCCAAAATACTGCTTTTTATTCTAAAAATTAGTAAAGTATTCTTGTCTTCTAGAATTTATTATAAAATTTTTTCAATGTCATATAGTCTTTAGGGAGACAAAATTAAATTTTTGGGTCATTGACTCAGAACTTGTTCAATTTGTAGTCACTTTTTCAGAGCGCGCGAGCACACATACAGACACAAATACACAC
>NW_006435916.1:124218-140409 GCF_000325575.1 Pteropus alecto
CACTGTGACAGGTTCACCTGATTTGATTCAGCTCATTTCCCTGGAAGAGGTGCCTGCCGGGAACTGGATCTTATCTACTTGTTTTGAATACACTGAAAGACCAATTGTGAACACTGGTACAGCATTTTATAATCTTATTTGTAGTTTTATTTTCTATTTTATAAGTTTTTTATAGTTTCTTTTTCTGTGGATGAACTAAACCGTACTGACTTGTTGGAGTAGTGGTAATGATACTTAACCTTGGGTTGAGGCTTAATGAGTCCTTAAGCATATAATTAAATTTCTGCAAATCTCAACGTGCTTTATTGGCAAAGTGAAGATAATAATTATGCCTTCATAAACCTGAGAAAATGTCCAAATATTTGCAAGCCTCCAAATCAGAGTTTATTGATATATAACCAGCCAACATATTATGATGATCAAGGTCTTCTTCCTAGAACAAGGAAACACCTTTCTCCCCTAACCTTAATTAGTTAATTATTTTATTGAGGTAACACTGGTTAATAACATAAATTTCCGTTGTAAAACAACTACAGTATTTTTTCTATGCTGATTTCAAGTTTTATATAGTCCTAACTATTTCAATTATAAGAAAATATTTTACTTCCCTCCGTATTTATTTAGGTTTCTTTATTAAGCAGAACCTGAAGCATATATTAAAAGACTATCCTTCTGTAGATGCTCTCATGCTTTCTTTGTATCCCAGATCAAGTCACTCTATTAGTCTTTATAATTTGCACAGTGAAATTTTCTGAGATCCAAAATGAATTTAGAATTTGGGGAGTACAAAATTTATTTTGGTGTGTTGAGATTTTTATCATTTTCTTTTCTGAACTATTGCTCAAATATCTAAAATGCAATAAACAATCATTTATCTTTTTAATTATTTTCATCTCTTTAAGTGACTCAGAATATATATTTTGGTATCTTATGTTAAGAATGGATAGTATTTTTTCCCAACAGTCAACTATTTGTTTTAACACTATTTAATAAATCATCTTTTTAACCCACTAAAACTGGGGGTTTTACATGTATATCTTAAAATTTTATATATACTGAAGTTTATTTCTGGGCTAACTCATTTTACTAATCTATGTATATACTATTACCATACTTTTGTTTGGATTAGATAATAATTTTAGTATATATTAGCTGAAGTTTCTTAAAATCTCAATTTCCAAAATTCTATTATGCTTGCTTTCCTCTTTATTCCCATTCATTTTGTATTTATTTTAGTTAATGAGAAAGTGATCTTATTGGAACAAAATGCACACTTTTCAAAAGAGATATTTGTAGAGCAAATTGGGCAGCAGGGGTAGGAAAGGAGAGTCAATAACCACTTTTTGGAAAAATATTCTGTTCCTCATTTATGTACTGGGCCTTCCTCCATTGGAAAAAAAAAGTACAACTTAATAGAGGTTTTTCCCCCCAAATACCTGAGTTACTAAAATATTGCACTTGCCAGGTCATAAAATAATAAGTATCTAAATATAATACTACCATTACTTAGATCAGTATAATTGTATCCCTTTAAATGTTCTTTTAGGAATAAGGACAAAGAATTAAACCGTGTTACTGTTTTGGCAATTAAATTGTAGCTCATAATGATTTAACTCTTCTAAGACTGATACATAAAGATTTCTGGATATATAAGAGTTACAGTTTTATATTCAGCAAAGAAACACTGACACTTACTAAAATAAAAAGAAATCAGAGTGATGTTTCCCTTCGAACGTTACCATAAATGTTACCTTTTCCTCTGTAAGCTAGACAATTATTCACTCAATTATACTCAGTGAGTAAAGCAGCATTAAGGAGGAAGAAAAGAAAAAAGTGATAATCAAGAGAGGGTTCTGCTTAAAGAATACTTTACTCTCAATTGTAAGATATCTGCATAAATATTTTCAGTGCATACTATAATGTGGTAAATGCCAAAATGAAAGAGTCACTGGAGTGATGGAAGTTTAGAGGAGTGCAAAATTGCTGTCATACAGCAATCTAGTATGACTTCATGGTTGATTTGGCCTCTGAGCTACACGTTGACAGATGGTTTACATTTGGGGTTGATGAGATGGCATCACTGGAAGAATTGAGACAAAGCCACTAGGTGCAGAGACTCAATATATGTTCAGGGAAAACTAGGTAATTTTTTTGGCTGGAACATAGAGAGTGTGAGAAAAAAACAGTAGGCGATAATTTTGGAAAGACAATTGGAGGCCAGATGGCAGAATATCTTGAATACTGGCTATTAGATTGTAGATTTTATTTTGTTGTTAATTTGAAGCCAGTGAAGTGTTATTTTAAAGGTGGTACTATGAGCAGTGCTATGCTTCAGAAAGGTTACAAAACAGATTATCTTTCTAGATAAGCAGTTAGGCTGGGTATTCATAGTACCAGTGAGATTCTAAGATTGTAAAATCTTAAATCACCAGTTTCAGAAAGGTTTAGATAATCTTATCTTAACCAGTGCTCAGAAAAGTTCATCTACTAAGTCATTTCTACTTTCATGCTGTAATGTTTAATGTCAAATTGATTTTTTTTCTTGTTTTTTTTTTCCTTTATTTAAATAAAAATGTTAATATCTTTCGAGAGGAGTTACCAGAAGTATATAATCCTTGCCTCCTAGATTATTAGAATAACAGATGTGATATGAAATACTAAAGATTTCTAGTATATTACAGTAATTATAAAAGATATTATTTGAACATAAATTTCTGTTGAATTTCCTTCATATATCACATATTTTTCTCAGGTATAGTTACAAATGCGTACACCTTCAAGATACCTCTGATACACCAAGACTAAGGAATTTCACCACAGGCTAATTTAGTGTTTCATATGAGATTATTAGTTTTATTTAATTTAAAAATAAAATAAAATACTCATAAAAAAATCTTCATTTTATTTATTATGTGCATTATTTATTGAATTATTGAGACATGTGGTTGGTATTTATTTTGATAAATAATAAAAATGTAAATGAAGTCAAGTCAGTAATTAACTTGAGTACTCATGCATTAAAAGAAATGACTAAAGAAGCAGCAAAATCTAGCTGTAACTGCTGGTAGTCCATTAATGGAAACCAGTTCAGTTCTTAGTGATACATAATCTTGTTATATTGTAGTAGCTAATGGATAATTTTTATTAAAAGCCAAATGTCTAAACACCTTAATAATGCATTTTGTTTAGGAGTAACATAATTACTATATAAAAGCCTGTAGCCTAGGAACTTTGGAAACTGACAACAATTAGGCTTTGTAATTCTTAGGCAATGAGGACATTTTCAAGTTTGATGTTTATTAATTTTGCATGTGTGAAGTTGCAGTTGCTATTGTGTACTTGACCATTGATGTCTTTTCAGTTGCGATGCTAACATACAGAAATATATGGAAGTTATAGCAGACTTGGTAATGGATTGGATACAATAGATGAAAGAGAAGTGTTAATATCGACCACTAGATTTTGGCTTGCATAACAGAACGAGTTCATGGCTGCTTTCTTGTTCAGTTAGGCTACATAGATTAGCTGGTTTATAAAAAGCAGACATTTATTTCTCACAGTTCTGGAGCCTAGAAGTATGAGATCAGAGTGCCAATGTGGTCATCATTCAGGTTGAGGACTGTCTTCTCCTTGTATCATGTGGCAGAATGAGAGTGAGAGAACTCTATGGAAATCAGGGCACTAATTCCATTCTTGAGTCTCCACCCTCATGATCTAATTACTTCCCAAAGGCCCACCTCCTGGGTAGAGATGGCAAAAATGCCATTGGATGTTGAAATGTGGAATTCAAAAGTGAGGTCTGCGACAGGAAGGTGTATTTTGGGAGTTATTAGTATATAAATTTCTAATTTCGAAAGCATAGAAGTAAACTGGACTGCTCAAAAAGGCTTTGAAAAGAGAAGTTGGTATCCTGGGATTGAGGCATGAGGTATTTAATCACTTACTGGCCTTGTAAAGGAGGTTGATCTTGAAAACAAGACCAAGGAAAGTCAGCCAGAAAGTGTAAAGACGTTCAGAAGAGGGACGTCACAGCAACTAAGAGAGCAAAATAATAAAAGTGCTACTGATATTAGGATGGGGGGAAAGTTAATGATAATAACATTTAACATGTATTGAATGATTACTGTCTTCCTAGTACTAAATATTTTACCTGGAATGATTCGTTAGTCTTCAGTAGCACCATGAGGTGAATACTATTATCTTCATTTATAAACAAGGAAAACAAGGCTTAGTGAAAGTAAGAAATATACTCAAATTAAGACAGTAGTAATTGGTGCATGTGGAATTGGAAACCAGGCAATATGAGTCCAGAGATTGTATGCTTAGTCTGTATGCTCTATTCCATCCAAGTGGTCTAAAAATATACTCATTAAATTTCTCCCTATTCATGAAGAACAAATAGAGTTAGCCTAAGCAGAAAGGACTGACGGCTGCCAAAGGTGTGTTCTCTTCTGTACACACACTCGAGGTTACATTGAATGGTGGATGGAGATGATACTGACTTCCCTGGAGCCTCCAACCTTGAGTCATTTAAGGATCCTTGAGTGACAGGAGAACAAAGTAAGTGATATTGCATATGGGATTTTTATTGGTTTTGATGCTGTGTTGAAAAATTACATTCCAGTTTTCCTTTAGGAAATTATGCATCCCAAGACCTCAGTTTAGGGGGTTTAAGTAAGATAATCCCATCCCCAGTTCCACTACGGTTGCATAGATCAAGCATATCAAAAATGGTGTCATATTTAATTGCCAGTTGGATTGATTGATATGGGCTTCCTTGATATATAAAAATCTATTTTAAAAATTTTGGAATTCTCTCTTTAAAATAGTAGAAAAATTTCTTCTAAATCTGCTGCCTTGCTTTCTTCCAGAAGGTTAATTCCTTGCAAATACCATGATCTGTAGGAATTACACTGTTATTCTTCTAGAATGCTTTGGCACATTGAAGCAGGAGCATGGGCTCAAGAATACCACAGGAGATTTAGTTGCGGATTCAAGGCTACTGTCTGGAAAGTTTAACTGAGGACTGTGTCACACACATTAGTAATCCCCATGTTATTTAAATTAGATAAATTGGTTCACATTTGGACATTATTCCTTTGTGTGATAGAGATCTCTAAGACCACCCTCAAGATAGATGATTTCTTAGAAGTCACAGAAACCAGAAAAGATGTTAAACTCACAATTATAGTTTTATTATAGTGAAAGGATCCAGATTAAACTCAGCAAAGGGAGGAGTTCAGGTGACATCAGGCACAAGCTTACAGTTATTCTCTTCCTGTGTTTTTACACAGACAGTGCTTAATTCTTCAGCACTGAGGTATGATGCCACATACAAAATATTGACGACCTCGGTCATATAAGCATGGAGCATCTGCGTCACTGACCTGAGCTCAGTCTTCAGCCTCCACAGAAGTCAAATTGAGACAGCATGCCTCATAGTCCTGGGCATACAAAATCACACCTTTACCAAAATTACATTCTTAGCATTAATTATCTGGTATGGCTGAAAGCGTCAGATATACGAAGACATTCTTATCAGGAAGGGTATTTCAGGGACTCACAGGTTACATCCTAGGAGATAGACAAACACCAGTCCTAAAGACCTTAGGCAAATATAGGCCTTTGGGTTAATCATTGACTACACAGTACATGCTAATGTTTTTGTTATTTTTATGTATGGAGTTTTCAGCCTGTATAATGTCTTAGTGGTTTTAGTTGTATATAAAAATTATTTATATCCATTTAGTTTTTGTTTCCATTTTATAAAATACTTTGATCAATTCTAATAAATTTCAGATGTCCAACATTGCCTGCAGTATATGCAATCATATGTATTCATACATCTAGAAGATAGTTATCTTTGAGTACTTTATGATATCACTAGGCCTTATTTCTTCTTTTTGTCTAATTAAATTGATTTGAAATTCTGGGAAAACTATTAGATGATGAGGATGATAACTTTCTCATGGCTAACGTAAATGAGAAAATAGACAACTCTTCAGCATATGTAACAAATTTAACATAATAGAAAAGAAAATAAACATTTTTATGGGTTATTGTGACTAGATACTGAAAAATGTGACAACTTATGCAGTTTTATTTCAGTAACTGATAAAACACAAAAAAGTAATATATATCTAGGAAAAAAGTAGGAAATGCTTCAGAAATGAGAAGAAAAATGAATTAAACCATGATAAGTACTGAAACAATAAACAAAAAACAAACAGTAGACAAACTAGAAAACACTAACAAAGACATGACGATAAAAGTTAAATGCAAATAATTGATTGAACATCTGTTCTTCACTCTTCCCACTGTCCAGTTCCAAATTTCTGGTGGTTCTATAAGAAATGACCCCAAATTTCAGTCCAATTTAAAGCAAAGCTGACATTTTCCTACACTCCAGGGGAGAAAATCTCATTCTCATCAATCAGTCCTCCATCTACATGGCCAAAGTGCTGGTCTAGGGGTAAGTCCATAATATACATTAGATCAGTATGAGGTATTTTCTTGACATTGATGGAAAGACAAGGGTTTTTTTCCTGCTTCATTTGTTAAAGTTGCACAAGAGAACAGTTGCTCTCAAACTGACTGCACAATAAATCCTGGGGGGAATTTCTAAAACTCCTGTTACCCAGGTCATGAACTACATCAAGTAAATCAAATTTCCTGATTTATAAAAATCTGTACTACATTGTGTTTACAGACTCCCCAGGAAATTCCAATCGACAAATAAAAACCCATGGTATAGAGGATAGTGATTCTCAATTTATGGTATACAACTGAATCACTGGTAGGCTTAATAAAATCCAGCTTGTTTAGCCCAATAACACCATACCCATATATGTATATGAGATATATGAGATTCTATTTCATTAGCTATAAGTGGGTAGGCCTGGAAATTTGTATCTCTGTTAATTGGCCAGGTAATGCTGATTCTAGGACCATGCTTTGAAAACCAACAGGGTCTGAATATGACAGTGAGAAAAATGGTTTGCTTTTGAAGAGAGGAAAACATTAAAAGTTAAAAAAAAAAGAGACAAATCAAAGCAGACTAAAGTGTTGCTGGTACATATCAGTGAGGGACTCAGAGAAACTTGCATTTCTTGGAAGATCCAGTTTATGCCACTTTTACTGTTTACAGACCACAAATTAAAACTCACATTTGTCCATATGACTAGTGGTGATATATACTATGCTGTGTGCTTATAGTAAATCTCACTGAAGCTTGATATTTTTCATCTAATTTCAGCTTCAGTCCAAGGAGAAGGTATTTAAATATCTCCTACTGGGCAAGAAACAAAATGAGGATCAAAGGAAATGATGTTCCCCCAGCCACAGTGTAAATAGATGGCACAGCCAAATGTATGGAGACCTACAAAAGCAGAAGCCCAAATAATGCTTTTGAAAATGTCGAGGAAAAGGTGTCACACCAGATTAAGATACCTATCCTATAACCTTCTGGGCAAGTAAATGATATACAACAGTAATTCTGAGAGTAGAGTAATATGTAACCACAACCGCTATGTGGATGGAGGTGCGAGCCAAATGACCTATCTGACAGGTCAATGTCCTCTCCGGGACTAAACTGAGGCTACAGCCTTTACGTAGCCACAACGGCTTTGTGGAGATTTTTGGGCTCTCTGTGTACCTCTTGGGGAAGAGGTAAGCAAGCACGGAGGTTGCCAGCAATCAGTGTTCAGAGCGAAGGGGTGGCGGGTCACAGATAGACGCGAACCTCTGCATTGCTCTGGATGTTGAAAGCAACCGTGCCCCCCACCCCCACCGGCCCCGGCCATCCTTCTCTAAGAAGAGAGTTTGGCCCCAGACGTCAAAGGCCCAAGCAAGCCTAGCAGTTACCCTCCTCTTCTAAAGTGAAGTACTCCCTTATTCCGCCAGGGACCTGAGTGGAAACCGGTTCTTCGGGCGTACACTCCCCTCTCAAGCCAGAGAGGATCGAGGGAAGAGGTGGATGACATTGGGAAGCCTACACTGAGAGGCTTTTGCCAAGCAGGCATTCTCCCCAGAGCCATAGAGAGGACGCTTTGGCTTTCCCCTGGCATCACGCCAAGTCCCGCGGCCTTCAGAAGGTCAGCTTGGTGAGGGCAGCCGGATATTCATGGCAGAGACAGTGAGCGGCCTTTCACCTTGTTGAGTCAAGAAAGTCTCCTGGACATGTCCCTGGTCCCTGGACCCCTGCTCAAGGTTGGGACCCATGTTTGTCCTGAAGAGCATCCATTCCGACATTTTTCCGTGAGAACAGCCAGAAAGTGCTGACGGAAGTCACCCATGTGGCAGTTGCTGCTTGCATACCGACGGCCTCCGAGAAGAGACTTTGGCAGCTCCTGCGCTCAGGACCTCTGGGATTCAGACCAGACCCTCTGGATTCCCGAACCACAGTAAGTAACATGCCATGTGGCCGACGGTTGGTTCTTAGCCACCCCTGGGCAACGTGCTCTTGGCAGGAGCGTGGCGGAGGCCTCTTGTCTACTCTGAGATTTCCCGACTCTCGTCCTCTGGGGTGCGGCTTGAGATCTGGGGGCCATCCACAAACACGTAGGATTGATCAGAGCCGCTGGTTTGGGTACCACAGTCAGACGATGACTGATGGAGTCCGTTATGGTATCTTTAGAAGGGGGAAGTGTGACGATAACACCAAGGCAGGGATACTGGGAACCTACAGATTCCCAATCCAAATATCCTGGGGTCAGTGTCGGGAATGGGAGAATGCCATACATCTCAGTGGTTCTTAAAAGCAGAGGGAAAGAACGACCTCACAACCCAAGGAGAAAAGGGCAATGGCATCTAATACAGTTTCATTACTGTAAGTGTACTGACACTGGTTCATGTCGTGTATATGATACATCCCTAATTACACAGAGAGCCAACGTGTCCTCACACGCCATAGGACGAAGGCCAGGGCTATGTGCTTCTGTCCTGTGGGCCCCAAGACAAGGGCTTGGTGTTGGAAGGAGCGGGAATCCATGTTTGGGATATGAGAGGACTTTGCTGAGGTGTCCGGGTTTAGAGGTCTTTTGACCTGGTGACAGGGACAGATGGGCATGATGGATCATGAGTAGTGAATCCCTCCTCTAGTGCACCTTAGAAACCCCAGTTAAGGTGGAACTCCCTTCACTCAGGCCTCACTATACGCCAGCTGGCCGGCTGCTGCCAGGCAGGGAAGCACTGCTTCCCGAGTTTTTCCAGCAATGTCCAAAGGGTGGCTGTGCGCAGATCATATTGAAAAGAGGTGACCACAGCGATCATTTTCTCCACCTTGGCAGGCTCCTCCCTGGCATCCTGGGAGTACGTGTCAAAGTCCACATTGTCATGTGGCTCAGTGTCCCCTCAAGTTCGAATGAGACAGGCCTTGGTGGGTGGGCTGAGAATTGACATGGCAAACAGCCTCCCAGGTGGCGCAGAGCAGGAGACCACACATCAAGAAGCACTGCGCTACGCTTGGCATTAAGGTCTGAACATGTGAGCACAAACACGGATTTGCTTCTGGAGAGAGGGAGTAGCTTCAAAGTCCTTTTGCTGCCTTTTTTTTTTTTTAAGACACAGACAAACAGAAAACAACCACAGAATTCTCTGTCTTCTGGGGTCTCAGAGTCATCTGTATCTGTGGGCCCACTGGGTGTTGCAGCTCCAAGTGTTTCCTGTCTGTGCAACTTCTGATTCTGGCAGGTCCCATTTTGAGAACTGCTGCTGTAGATCAGTCATTCTCCTTTAAAAATAGGAGCACGGGTCTGAAAGGCGAGGATCAACAAGGGGCAATGAGGGCTACTATGCTGTGGACCAGCAGTTTCTCTAAGGCTCTCCTTTCCCCTCTCATTTCAGCTTCAGAGTGTGGGCAAAGAGTTGCAATATCTCCGTTGAGGCAAGAAAGGAACTGAGGAGCTGACATAAATAATGTTCCTTGGGCCACCGGGCCACAGCGGGGCAGAGTTTCGATGAATGGGAACCTGGCGAAGCAGAAGCCTAAACCGAACCTTTGACTATGATGCGGAGGAAGTCTTACACCAGATGGAGGTGTGAGGCACATGTCCTTCTGGGCAACTCAATGTCGTCTCTGGGGCGAACTCGAGGCCACAGCCATACATAGCCATGACGGCTTTGTGGAGATTTTTGGGCTCTCTGTGTACCTCTTGGGGAAGAGGTAAGCAGCACGGAGGTTGCCAGCAATCAGTGTTCAGAGCGAAGGGGTGGCGGGTCAGAGATAGACGCGAACCTCTGCATTGCTCTGGATGGTGAAAGCAACCACCCTCCGTCTCTCTCGGAGGAGGAGAGTTTGGCCCCAGATGTCAAAGGCCCAAGCAAGCCTTACAGTTACCTTCCTCTTCTAAAGTGAAGTACTCTCTTATCCCACCGGAGACCTGAATGGAAACCGGTTCTGTGGGCGTACGCTCCCCTCTCAAGCCAGAGAGAATCAAGGGAAGAGGTGGACGACATTGGGAAGCCTACACTGAGAGGCTTTTGCCAACCAGTCATTCTCCTCAGAGCCATAGAGAGGATGCTTCGGCTTTCCCCTGGCATCAGACCAGGTCCCATGGCCTTTAGAAAGTTGGTCACGTGAGGGCGGCTCAGCCAGATATTCACGGCAGAGACAGTAAGCGGCCTTTTACCTTGTCGAGTCAAGAAAGTCTCCCGGACATGTCCCTGGTCCCTAGACCCCTGCTCAAGGTTGGGATCCTCATTAGTCCTGAAGAGCATCCATTCCGACATTTTTCCGTGAGAACAGCCAGAAAGTGCTGACGGAAGTCACCCATGTGGCAGTTGCTGCGTGCATACCGACGGCCTCCGAGAACTGACTTTGGCGGCTCCAGCGTCTCAGGACCCCCCAGATTCAGACCAGACCCTCTGGATTCCCAAAGGCACAGTAAGTAACATGCCATGAGACCAGCTCAGCTGGATTGGCACTGCAGACACACTTGTGTGTCCTCTATTTTTATAAAGCAATAGGTTCCTAAATTGCTTGTTTTGTCTCAAGATTTTTCCATATTTACTTCATGATAATACTTGAAATTGTTTATTATATTATCTCTGTATATAACAGACTGTCTCAGACCCTGAAACAACTCCGAGATCTTATATGTTTCGTCGGTTTTTTTGCATACTTTAGAGTTTGTGTTCGGTGGAATGAAGGGGTATTGGCTGTTTCTGAGGCTATTAGTCTTCAGTGATCAATGGAGTGTCTCTTTCATCACATCAGCACAGTTAATATTATCTGTTATGCGATTAAGGAGCATTTGAATTCTTAGCATGTTTTATCATAACTCTAGGCTTTTTAAATTCAAATTGTACCCCTCCTTTATTCTCAGAATTTTTTTTTAAGTACATCTGAGGTCAGGTCTTGGATTTTGCATTTCTAACAAGTTCATAGTTGATGTGAGTTTACCTGCTTTGGGATCAACTGGTTTACATCAAGAACTACCATACTTAGGTAAGTTATCTGAGAATTAAAGCAACATTAATAAATTGGTACCTAGAGATTTCTGGGAAAACGATTGAGGTTAAAAAAGGAATGTTATATATTGACATATAAAATACCCAAAGATATCTGTAATTAGTTGCAGCTATGCAGTCAATTAGGAAATGTAATAAGTTTGTTTTGTGATAAAAGTGTTGGAAATATATTAATTTTGCAGCAGTTTACAGAAAGTTTCAAAGACGTGCCAAAGAGAAATAAATCTGTTGATTTAGATTCTTACTGATTCACATAATTAGTTCCTTAAAGCCAGTATTTACTAATTATATGTATGTGACTTCCTAGGACAGATTAAAAAGATATTGATTAAAATAAAATGCTATATTTTAATGCTAAAATATTTTAAAACTTTTTAAAAAACAAAATATTTGAAAGAAAAAAGTTAAAGTGACATGTTTCCATAATACGTTGCATTTGTGTCATAGTGAAATGCTTTTTGAATATATTGTATACTAAAAAAATGTTTTTAGTTTTTAGACATTGAAAATGGATGTTAATATTGTTCTTATAACCATTTTTAGTATGCTTTTATAATTGTTCATTGGTTTTTGGAAAGTTGATAAATTTGCATTGTAGGCTTTTACAAATTGGCCATGAGTTATTCACTTGGAAAATTCATGTTCAGCAGATTGGTTTTTTATAAGTTGAGCTAAAGAAGGACTCTAGTGGATATCGTTAGCTTTAATTGCTTAAAATCATATCATTATTTTGGAGAACTGTATAACAGATTTTTGGGTGGGAATTGTCCTTCCTGCAATCTAAAATGATGAAGTTTACATGAAGCTAATCCTATCAGCATCTCCACTGGGTTTGCATAAACTAAGCAAACCCTGATCAAAAGATGCCATAATCAGATACCCAATAGACCGATTTATAATGGCTTTGGTTGTAACTTAAGGTGTATTTAAAAAAAAAAAAAAAAAAAACATTGGGAATCTTATTGATAATAGAGTAGAAATATCTCTTTTCAATGTGCTGCTTTACTTTCTTCTGGAAGGTCAATTCATTGCTACTGATCTGATTTGTGGACATTCTAATGCTTCCGTTGCAGGATACTCAGAGAGACGGGACACTGAGGTTATAAGCAGGAAGTAGCGTTTTTGGTGCCAGCACTGCCTCAGTGGATTCACATCCAAACACTGATCCCTGATCTACAGCACGGCTTTCCCTTTTATACACGGCTTATACTTCCTCATAGTTACAGACTTGCATGTCCTTTCTATATAAGGAAAGTGTATTTTGATTGGATGCCAGGCTATAAGAGAATCGACTGACCAAGGCTGGTGGTCTGTGCCATGTCAGCTGTGACACTAAAATGTCTCTTACCTATTATGGGAAGGGAAATAAGCTCGGCGTCCGCTACCAGTTTCCCTCTTTGATGCTCGGGACCAAGATTGGATCAGAGAGCATCATCTTCATCTTGTTCTTGGTCTAAGGGCTGATATTTCCATACTGTATGACCTGACTACCTATCCTGATTGCCTCTTTACATTTATAGTCTCGGGGGTCACAAACAGTCCTTACAGATATGTTGGCCATCTTGGTGGGGTGTTGCCGTCTTCATGCTTCGGCAGCAGATGCACTGGTCAGCTTCAAGCGGGGCTGATGTTCTTTTGATTTGCAAGTCCAGTCAATGTCTTTTTTTGGAGGGTTAGTCTGAGGGGCTCTGTGGAGTCTAAAATGCACTCCCAGTCTGTGGCCTCTGGCTTAAGCCTGCTATGGTGAATCCAAGGCATTATCTTGGCAACCTTTACTGCAGTGAGCGGGGACAAGATAACAGTGAATGAGCCCCTCCAAAGAGGTTTTAAAGGTTGGAGATTCCCTTCCTTGACCCACACCGAATCTCCTGGCCTAAAGGAATGGGCCTCAGTAGTAAGACTAACAGTCAGCCTTTCCCTAATCCAGTGGTTGAGAGCCTGCAGAGTAGGACCCAGGGCTTATAACTGCCATCTCAGAGTCAATTTGCCTATTTCCTTTAGGTTCCCTTGCATTCCCTTGATGAGCAGGGCTGGTCGCCCATACAGGATCTCGTAGCGGGAGTACCCAGTCTTCTTGGTTGGGGCTGACCTGATTCTTAATAGTGCCATGGAGAGGACTTTGTCCCAATGTAGATAGATGTGTCGCCTGCCATATTTTTCTCAACTGAGTCTTAAGGGTCCTGTTCAAGCTTTCTGCCTGTTCCAAACTCTGTGGTCGATAGGCTGTCAATCAAAGGCCTTTTGTTATGCCTGTTCCCACACTAGGGTCTCTCATTCGCCCCGCTTTGTGGTCTCCTAAAGGGGTCTCGCCAAAACAGAAGCTAACGTGTCTCGACCCATTAAAGCCACTGGGCAGTCAGGGAGGTATAAGAACTCGTGAATGACTTTGCTGTCTCCCAGGTTGCATCGTCAGGGCAGCAGGAAAGGGCGATGAGTCTGGCTGCCTGTAGCCCCCACAATGGTGGCCCGTCTCTGTGAAAGGGGGCTTACGGGTTGAGTCACCACAGAATCTTCTGCCACTGTATCTACCATAAAGTCAGTGGGTCGTCGTCCTACAGTCATTTGGACCATAGGCTCCTGGGGGCCTAACAGAATGGAGCCCGGTATGGCCTACTCTTCTCCGTAGTCTCCCAGGGCAGCCAGGCCGACGAAATCATATTCTGGGGCCTCAGGTAGTCGCCGTGTCGGCTGGTACCATCCTTGGAACACTTGGCATCTTCATCTTGGGCCAAGAGCTGGCTAGTAACTGCCCAACTGTTGTGGGCACTTGTTTTTTCAGTGATCCATTTGGTGGCATCGAGCACACTGGTCCAGTCCCAAACTCACCTCTGAGTGAGGTGGTTCTTCCGGTCGCCTTCTCCTCTGGCCCTGGCCCTGGCCCCGGCCCTTTGAGGCACCTGTCTGCGAGTGTCCTGATGGTTCTACCAGGACAGCGGTGAGCACATTCACTTTCCTTCTCATTTTTCAGTCTGCCTCCCATTGGGCTTCTTGGTCTCGGTTAACGAACACTTTTGTTGGACCCCTAATAATTGACTGGCGTTCATACAGCAAAGCCCTCCAATTTTTGTAATTTCTGCCAGGTGTTCCCCTGGTCCTGACTGACAAAAGCTGCATTAACCATCCTCTGGTTTTCAGCTGCCTCTGGGTCAAAGGGGATGTAAAGGCGAAACGCCTGACATAGCCTCTCATTCGAGTTGGCTTGGGTATCTCTTGGGTTCCTGGAGTACCTCCAAGGTCTTACGCATATTCGTGTCTTTCTTCCCTCCTCCTTTTAGACTGCCTAGGAGGGCTCCTGATAGCGCTTGAGCATCTGGAGTTCCTTGTCCTCACTGGGGTCCCATTGGGGATCCTCGGGGAATTGGTTTTGAGCATAGTCCTGGTCGTTTAAGGTCCCTGCCGGGGCAAGTTCCTCTAGCCACTTTAAAGTAGCCTAGGTGACTCGCCAGCGTTCTTCTGTATTGAAGAGGGTCATGAGGAGCTAGCAGGTAGCAATCGGCCTAGGTGCGATTAAGCGTCTGGATGATAGATTGCAGTAGATCGATCATGGCCTGAGGCTACTCTGTGAAGGAAGGAGTATGATTTTTCTGGTTTAAGATGTCAGTGGTGGTGAAGGGCTAGTACACAAGGGCACGTCGGCTGCTCTATATGTGGCCATCCTGGTCATAGTAGATGGGGCCCCATGTTTCACGCAGGGGTAATTGGAGGGCCTCTCCTCTAGAGACTTCTGCTTTTGGTCAGGATCCAGAGGTGGCGGAGCACTTGGCAAGACTGGTTTCTTTTCTTTAGGTTAGGATTTGGAGGTTGCAGTGGCCCAGGCCAACATTAGTCTGCAGTTCTCTTTTAGACAGGCTCTCAAACAAGGTCGGGTCAGGACCACCTACTGCCAATCATCAATATAGGGGAACTGATCTGGATGACGAGGATCCCCTACAATAACCTGATAGACCCAACTATGACTGCCTTTTCCAGGGGTCCCTCTGACGGTCACCCCACATCAAATGAGAGCCAGTCTATCTCAAAAAAAGTACGAAGTTTCTGGGGGAGGATGATTTCACACCATAATTCCGGAAAAGCCCTTCTTAAAACCCTTTATCATACATCCTAAAGAGATCTACTTGCGCCCTTGTCCACCCATCTTCCACTGGCGTGACTGTGATGCACACACTGTCAGGGACTCACTTAGTCCATCTCTGGCCACTAACCCCCACAGAGAATCATTCTGTGTAAGGAAAGTGTATTTAGATTGGTTGAAGGACTGGAAGGGGTGTGACCAGCCAGGACTGGTGGTCTATACGATGTCAGCTGTGACACTAAAAAGTCCTTTACCTATTACAGGAATGGAAGTGAGCTTGCCCTCGGTACCATGTTAGCAGGAGAGTCACGTAGGAAGCGTTTGATTGTCCCACCACTGATGTGTGAAAATTTGTGCTTGTTTTACTGAAAATGATTTCAGCACTAGCAGCAATGTGGCCTCATCAACCAAAATGAACCAAAAAAGTATCTGCTCTTACTCGTTTTGTTGATAGATAACATTAAGAGGCATCCGTAGTTTGGTTGGACTTCACTATATTGATTTAATTAATTGTGGGTATCCCAAAAAAGGGTATGAGAACCTCCACCAAAAAAAGATTATAACTCATGGTATCGCAATGTTTGTTTTATTGCAGTGGTCTGAAGCAGACCTGCAGTGTTTTCTAGTTTTGTGTCTATTTTCAATATTTG
>NW_006435917.1:0-597 GCF_000325575.1 Pteropus alecto
AATAAAATGCATAGAAGAAAACATAGGAAA
Organism: Pteropus alecto; assembly: GCF_000325575.1. Classification (NCBI taxonomy): domain Eukaryota; kingdom Metazoa; phylum Chordata; class Mammalia; order Chiroptera; family Pteropodidae; genus Pteropus; species Pteropus alecto. The sequence goes on from NW_006435917.1 coordinate 31, forward strand.
TAAACCGAAGGATGACCTTGGAGTTCAAGACTATTTTATGAATTTGACCTCAAAGTCAAGGGAAGTAAAAGCAAAAATAAATGAATGGGACTATATCAAACTAAAAAGTTTCTGCTCAGCAAAGAAATTGTCAACAATGTAAAGAGAGAACCATCTCAATGGGAAAATATATTTGTAAGCGACTCCTCCGATAAGAGCCTAATATCCAAAATATACAAAGAACTCATAAAACTCAGTACCAATGGAAAAAAAAAAAAGATTCAATCAGAAAATGGTGCAGAGGACCTGAACAGACACTTCTCCCTAGAGGACATACAAATGGCCAACAAACAGATGAAAAGATGCTCAACATCCCTAGTTGTTAGGGAAATACAAATCAAAACCACAATGAGATACCATCTCATTTGAATGATAGAATAGATATATTCAACATGTTAGAATAGGTATATTCAACATGACAAGTAATAATAAATGTTGGAGAGGATGCAGAGTAAAAGGAACCCTCATACACTGCTGGTAAGATTGCAGATTATTACAGCCACTATGGAAAACAGTATGGAGGGTCCT
>NW_006435918.1:0-735 GCF_000325575.1 Pteropus alecto
GTATCTTATCGAAGGCTTTTTCTGCATCTATTGATTTAATGATATGATTCTTATTTTTTAATTTGTTTTTTTGGTGTATCACATTAATCAATTTGCATATGTTGAACCATCTCTGTGCCCATGGGATGAAGTCTACTTGATCATGGTGTATAATCTTTTTAATATGTTACTGTATTCGATTACTAGTATCTTATTTAGGATTTTTGCATTTGTGTTCATGAGAGATATTTATCTGTAGTTTTCTCTTTTTGTGTTATCCTTCTCAGGTTTTAGTATCAGGATAATATTGGCCACATACAATGATTTGGGAAATATTGCCTCCTCTTAGGTTTTTCTGAAGAGTTTGAAGAGAATAGGTATTCTTTGAACGTTTTGTAGAATTCACTGGTGAAACCCTCTGGTCCTGGACTTTTACTTTATAGTAGTTTTTTGATGATTGTTTCAATTTCCATACTGCTGATTGGTCTATTTAGATTTTTTAGTTCTTCTTGATTCTGTCTAGGAAGATACTATTTTTCTAAGTACTAGTCCATTTCTTCTAGATTATTAAATCTGGTATTATATACTTTTTCAGAGTATTCTTGTATGACTCTTTGTATTTCTGCAATATTGGTCGTAATTTCCCCTCTTTCATTCCTGATTTTATTTATTTGTGTCCTTTCTCTTTTTTCTTTAATGCATCTACCAGGGGTTTTTCAAGTTTATTAACCTTCTCAAAGAACCAGGTCTTTGTTG
>NW_006435919.1:0-576 GCF_000325575.1 Pteropus alecto
TCACTAGGACCTCCAATGTCATTTTGAATAACAGTAGCGAGAGTGGACAGTCTTGTCTTGTTCCTGATCTTAAAAGATTTTAGTTTTTCACCATTAAGTATAATGTTGGCTGAGGGTTTGACATATATGGCCTCTATGATGTTAAGGTACTTTCCTCCTAACCAATTTTGTTAAGTGTATTGAACACAAATGGATGCTGTATCTTGTCAAAGGCTTTTTCTGCATCTATTGGTATGATCATATGATTCTTATTTTTTAATTTGTTCATGTGATGATTTGCATATGTTGAACCATCCCTATGGCCCTGGGTTGAAGCCCACTTGATCGTGATGTATAATCTTTTTAATATGTTGCTGCATTCTGTTTGCTAGTATCTTAGTTAGGATGTTTACATCTGTGTTCATGAGAGATATTGGTCTGTAGTTTTCTTTTTGTGTGTTATCTTTACTAGATTTTGGTATCAGGGTAATATTGGCCTCATAAAGTGAGTTAAGAAGTATTGCCTTCTCTTGAATTTTTTCGAAGAGTTTGAGGAGAATAGATCTTAAATCTTTGAATATTTGGTAGAATTCACTG
>NW_006435920.1:0-674 GCF_000325575.1 Pteropus alecto
CAGAGGGTTAGACTTATGTATGCTTGAGTCTTAGTTTTAAGGGCTCGTCTTCCTGAGCTGTCCACTTTGTACTGCCTTCACGTGGGAGTGATCAATCCATGATGGGATGCTGTCTACTTTAACTGCAGTGGGCATCATCAGGTAGACAGTGAAGGGGCCTTTCCATTTGGGTTCTAGTCCCTTGGAAGTGAACTTCCGGATCCACACAGAGTCCCCAGGCTGAAACTGATGGGGAAGTGTGTCCTCTGGAGCTGAGTGGGCAGCACGAACCCGGGACCAAATCTCCTTCTGTACACTTTGAAAGGCCTCTAAAGACTTAAGTAAGACAAGGTTATGTAGTTCTGCCTTTTTCTCATCTTCTATTTTAGGTACTAAAGGTGGGGGTTTTCCAAAGAAAATTTCAAATGGGGTGAATCTATTAATATATGGATTACACCTGGCTCGGAGAAGAGTAACGGGGAGAAGTTCTATCCAGGTCCCACCAGTTTTTAATCCTAACTTGACTAATGTCTCTTTTAGAGTCCGATTTATTCACTCTACTTGGCCCGAACTTTGGGGCCGGTAGGCGCAGTGAAGTTTCCATCACAAATTTAGGTAGCTAGCCAATTGTTGTGATACAGCTGGCCCGTCATCTGACCTTAAAGTTCCGGGGAGACCAAATCAAGGGAGAATTT
>NW_006435921.1:0-272 GCF_000325575.1 Pteropus alecto
AATATTACTCAGCCACAAGAAGAAATGAAATACTGTCATTTGCAACATTGTGGATGAACCTTGAGATAATTATGCTAAGCAAAACAAGCCAGACAGAAAAAGTTGAAAATGAGATAACACTTATATGTGGGATATAAATCTAAAAGCAACAAATGAACAGGACAAACAGAGACTCATAGATATGGACTATGGAATAGTGGTTATCAGAGGGTAGGGTGTGGTGGGGAGGAGGAAGGTAGACAGGTAAAGGGGGTCAAATATGTGGTGACAGA
>NW_006435922.1:0-656 GCF_000325575.1 Pteropus alecto
TTTCTGTTCCATTGAGCTATGTGTCTAAGCCAATTTTGTACTGTTTTGAGTGCCGGAGCTTTGTGATGTGTTTTGAAATCAGGGAGCATGATGCCTCCAGCTTTGTGGTTCTTTCTCAAGATGGATTGTATTTGTTCTTTAAAGCTGTTCAGTTGCCCACGCGTGCAGTCGTGATCACTTTTAATTAAGGCCTCGTGCTGTGTTTTAACATCTCCAAGGACTGATCGCTTTGCTGCGTCATCTCGTTCGCCTGTTCTGGATTGTTCACCTTTGCATACGGACTAGGAGCTGGCTCATCTCTACTTCTTTCTTCTATTTGTATCTTCCTCAATTTCTTCAATGTCTTTTAATTTTCTGAGTATAGGTCTTTTACCTCCTTAGTTAAATTTATTCCTAGGTATCTATTCTTTTTGATGCAATCATAAATGGGATTGTTTTCTTTATTTCTCTATCTGACAGTTCATTATCAGTGGATAGAAATGCAACCGATTTTTGTGTGTCGATTTCATCCCCTGTAACCTGGATGCAGGTTCCTTTTGCTCTCATATTCCAACAAATCTGGGACCAGGAAGTGCTAAGATTTGGACAGGCGAGAAGCATCCCTCAGCCCTCTGTCCAGACTGCTCCCCAAGCTGGTTCTTCTTGACCCTGAGGTC
>NW_006435923.1:0-452 GCF_000325575.1 Pteropus alecto
TGTTCCAACCAAAAGATAGAGTGGCTGAAAGAATACGAAAACAAGACCCCGACATATGAAAAGGAAGAGGTCGGAAAAAGATATTGCTTTGACGGACATAGAAGGTATTTAAGTCAGTCAGAGAAAGATAAACACTATATGATTTCACTTATATGTGGAATTTAAGGAATAAAAAGAACAAACTAATCAAAAACAGACTCACAAATATAGTGGACAGTTTGGTGATGGACAGAGGGGAGGGGGTTTTGGGGGGCTGGAAGAATGGTGTGAAGGGTTAAAGTATAAATTAGTGGCAGATGGATGGTCATGGAGATGGGGAGCATGGCATAGGGAATGCAATGAGCATTAATACATTGACTAGGCGGAGGGTCAGGGGAGGGAGGGAGCAATCAGGGGAACATTTTACTAACTATATGCATGTCTAACCAATACACTGTATACTTGAAACTAAT
>NW_006435924.1:0-7189 GCF_000325575.1 Pteropus alecto
TCCTTGTTTCCGTCACAGCTTTGATTTGGTTGCCAGAGGGTTGGAAAGAGCCTCTATCATCTACGCCATTTTTTGTCCTCTTGTCATTCGTTTTAATCATCATTCCAAATACAAGTCATCTTCCAAAGCTAATTCATTTTTTTCCTGAGGAACTTTAATAACTTCAATTAATCAATATTGTTCCTTTTTCTTTCCCTCTTGATATCTTGTACCTAATTAGACTCCTATGTAATATCTTGAAAAGAATTGCAGACTAACAATTGAAGAGGAATCATTTTAATGCAGCCGCTTTCAGTTTTCAAAGTGTATTCTCATTGATTTACAACATATGATTTCTATCAAGATTCCCTGATAGAGATTGCTGTTTATGTTTTATTAAAATGCACAAGGCAGTTGGATACTGTAGCCAGACCAGCATCTTAATCTAACTTATGAAAGATTCCCATTAGATGATATTCCATAAATGCTAAGATATACATGAAATTAAAGGACAAGAGGTAAAGAGAAAGTTTATAAAATGTATTTACTAAAAAGTGTTATAACTCAGATGATTACCAATGGCACAATTCACATTAAAAATTACCTTAATAGAAGAGTAGAGAAAAAGCAGGAACCTCAAAATATAATGTAATAAATTGTTCAATTCCTTGACTTTGGCATGAGATGGGCCTGGGTTTCAGACACATCTTTGATCTTCACTAACCTCTCTAAGCTTTAGAATCTTCAACATTATATATCAGGATAAATCTTACTATACTTCTTAGGGTGTTTGAAATTTGCGAGCAAAATGATATCTGCAAAGTACTTAACTTATTAGAATGACACCCAGCTTACAAAGCTATAATTATTATGACTATTTTCATTGTTATTACTAGCTATGATGTGTTTGACATTTACACATATAACAATTGCATACGAAAAAAGCTTCATTTACTCCTCTTAATGATTGTATATTGGAGTCCATGTGTTTTTCTCTAAGTTCTCTGTGTAACCAATGGTTATATTTTGGGAAATATTAGAAAGGCAGTTATACCTTTCAAATTCTTTAAATTTGAGTACCCTTATCTTTTTGACAGTCAGGCAATGTATAAACAAAACCACGGACAATATTCCGCCCCCCCCCCAATTAATATAAGCATCTATTTTGAAAGGAGAAAGTATGACAAAATATAATACTTGAGTAAGTTTTGACACTATGTGGAAAATTTGTATTTTATATTGTCATTGGTACCTTAGCAGTGAAAATGCCATCTCTTTCTCTAGATGGGACAATAAGGCGCTTATTCTCTGATGTGGACTGAATTAGTCATTCCTAACTGTACTTGGAATGGTTATTTGGTTGGAAGCATACTCAAAAGAACTTTTCAAAAGAATATTTGGTGGCTTTCACAAAGGAAAGTTGAATAGAGGATAAAGATAAGCGTTAGCAATCTTGATCAGAAACACAGAACACTGCCTTTTGTGGGGGGACAGTGCCACTGAGACACCCGAGATCACGTACCCAAAGCACAAGAGTCAAGATTCTGAGGCGGAGCACCTGATTAGCCTGGGTTAAGACATACATGTCCCCTTGGCCAAGGGTGGACTGACTGCAGAGCACTGTGATTGACAGTTGCAGCAAGAGCAGATGGCATATTGAGATATGGCAACCTAAGGGAGGAAAAATGGAGTTCTGTGTCCAAAATAAGGATGGAAGGAATGTTTGGCAGACAAACCAAGACATTCTACTTTACCATTTCAAAAACCAATTTAGACCTCAAAAGTGGTTGACCGAAATATTGAAGTGGGAAATATAGGGACAGACAAATCAAAAAAGTGAAATGTGGTTGACTAAAATATTTAGGTGAACAGTGCGGAGACAGGTGTGGAGGAGTGGCATGTTTCTTAAAAATTATAGTGCTAGATTTCATCAAAATGAAAATTAAATTTTTATTTTTACTATGACCGATGCTTGGAAATTTAAATAGCTGATTTACTGGAACTTTTCAAAAATGTACAAGTTTATGTTGCTTCAAAAAATTTCTTTCCTCTTAGAAGTTTTGGAAAGATTAAAGATAATGCGTGAATGGAATGAAAATTGCAGGAACTAAAAGCCCCTATTTAACAAGGCTTCATTAAATACATTCCAAGGACTAAATTTAACATGTTCATTGTGCTAAGAAGTTGTAGTTAAATAGCTTCACTTCATATTGATTTTAAATTTTCTTACCAAATCTAATTATTAAATATGTTGCATACCAGATGACTAATGAAGCAAAACTATACAGATAAAGGATAATTAGATTGTGTTTTTCAAGGTTACTTCTCTCTGTAGTCATTGCTTCTTGTTTAAATCTTCACGGGTAAATCAGGTTTTCCTGAAGAAATATCAGTTAACAGAAAAACAAGAAGGCAAATTCTTTTTATTTCAGGGGGAAATCACGTATGCTCGACTAGCAATGGCTAGGGCTCGTTGATGCAAAAATAGTAAAGATTCACATGCTGTCTGCCCGGCCTCTTTATTCTTTACAAATTAATGTCAGGTACACAGTACATTGGTTAGACATCTATATAGTTCATAATTGCTATCTCCCTCCCGTTGCCCTCCACCTGTCCAATGTATTAAAGCGAACTGCATTCCCTATGCCGTGCTCCCCATGCCCATGCCCATCTATGAACTACGAATTTGTACTTCTTTAATGCTCCACCTCATTCTCCCTGTCCCCGACACCCCTTCCCTGTGTCCGTCACCAAATTGTTCACTATATTTGTGAGTCTGTTTTTGATTTGTTTGTTGTTTTGGTTCCTTAGATTCTGTATATATGTGAAATCATATTGTATTTATCTTTCTCTGTCTGACTTATTTCACTCAGCATAGGTCCATCCATGTCATTGCTAATGGTAGGATTTAAGTTTTTTAATGTCTGAGTAATATTCCATTGTATATGTATGCCCAGGCTCTTTAGATGCAAGACATGATGTTTTGGAAAAGGCATAGAAAGGAACCAAAGATATTGTGAAGTTGGTTGTGAAATAGGTGCGATGAAGAACCTAGCATTGGTTGTTAGGGGATGAAGATGGGAGAATGGGTGAGCAGAGTAGTGTAGAATTGCCTGCAAGAATTAAAGAGAGTTGAAGCAAAAGAGAAATGGACTGCTGAAACTCACGTGAGTTGGAATGGAGCGGCGCAGGAAGGTGGAAGCTGAGAATACAAGGCCGATGGAATGAAGGAGTCAGAGATAAGAACTGGGCTTTATGGGATAGTTAGACACAGCATCAGGCTGGGGGAAGGGAGAGTCCACGACCTGGCTGGCATCAACTGCATGCACAACAGCTGTGATTAATTGATAGTTAATCCTCCCTCCTAGGAACGTTGATTGGGCCAGTCACTTGAGCCAGTCCAGGGGCCCAGAGAGGCTGAATTGATGTCACCTGGCCCCTGCCTGACCAGAGCTCCTCTCTGGGCATTCATACACTTGTCTTGGGTGGGGCCGCGAGTTGGGGGAGGCGGGGTTTCAGGGAATCCTCTGGGTGGAGCGACCTCTGGGATCCAGTCTGATGATGTCACGGCAATGGGGGTGCTATATCTGGCACACTAAGTGTGGGTAGGTCTTAACAGGGAGCAGTAGATACCGCTGGCACCTCTGTACAGGGCGAGTCTCGCTTTGGGCTTCACTCTCTCAATGTCTCCCTGTAAGTCCCTGGTGCCCCCTGCGTGCAGCTGATTTGGCACTGGTGCTCAGGGCAATCAGGTCCCTCACTTTGAAAATCCGACGCGGAATCGGCCTCTTAAAGAGACGTCTTCCACTGCCTCTGCCGCAGGAACGAAAGATGTTTCATATTTATATATTATGCTTTATAACTGCTGTTTTCTCTTTTCTCTCTAGTCTTTCAACATATTTAACATTAACTTTTCCTCAACTAAAAAGTACTATCATTGCATAAAATGAAGGTACATATATAAAGAGAATAATTTATAATCCTGTACTTTTGAATGCTTTTAAAATTTGCACATCTTAAGTCGCTCCCAGGGCTACACACACACACATACCCACACCCATATACACATACACAAATACATCATTGTGATCATGAATTTTTGGTTTTAAAATCTTAGTTTATTTTTTCTTTTTAGTTTATGTTATATCAAAAATATTTTGCATCATTAGATATTCTTCCAAAACATCATTTTGATGACTGTTTATAATTAAACAGTATGGACGAACTGAAATTGAATTTTCTCTCCTCATATTCCTGAAAATCTAGTTTGTTTCACAAGAGGCATTTGAAAGCAGCAGTCCTTAAGGAGAACCTTGGAGCCCATGACTGCTCTAAAATGAAAACTCTTTACTCACATGCCTACTTGTTCTTTTTATGGATATATGGTCCATAATTTTAATGAAAATGTTCAAAGCTACACTTATACAAATGAGGATGAATCAGTTTAGCTACTAAGTCATAGCCTATAGATTAAATGTCTGCTTCGAGTCTTTTCAAAGAATTCGGCATAATGATCCAAAAAGTTTGCTAGTATCCTAATATATACTAGATAGGAAGGAAACTCACTCCACTTGTGTGTTCCTCCTTTATTCTCACACTACTACCACACTTACAAAATTTCTGACACCAGATATATGGGTATGCCACTCATCAAGCAATTCTCAGCAGCACCAGCTGGCTATCCTACAATTTAATTTAATTCTAATACTAACCGGAGTTAGTGTGGACCCCATAAGTTAAGGCTCAGTCTCATAAGACTGCACCCTATTTCAGATGCCAATCAAAACTTGTAGGTCCTCAGGACACCTACAACTTTTGTCTGTCCGACTTGCCTATAAATCAGAAGTTCCCACAAGGCCTTTCTTGAATTCAGTGAGTTTCTAGAACAGCCCACAGAATTCAGGGAAACACTTACTTGCATTTACTAGTTTATTATGCACTAAATGATGTGATAAAGGATACACATGAACAGTCAGATGAAGAGATACATAGGGTTAGACTGGGAAGCATCCCAGTGCCAGAGCTCCTGTTTCCATAGATATCGGGTGTACCATCCTCCTGGTATGTGGATGTATGCACCAATCTGGAAGCTCTTCAAATTTCACATGTTAGAGATTTTTATGGAGGCTTCATCACATAGGCATGATCGATTATTAACTCCAATTTCAGCTATTTTCCCTCTCCGGAGAGTGGGGTATAGAAATGAAGGGTTAAAGCTTCTAAATCATGAACTGTTCTTTCTGTAACCTGCACCCATTCTGAAGCCCACCAAGGGTCACCTTATTAGAAACAAAGATATTCCTATGACCCCAGAAATTCTCTGGAATTTAGGAGCTCAGTATCAGATGTTGCTATCACTCAGGAAATTAGAAAGGCGAAGAGCTATGTATTATGAACTAGGGTCACAGACTAAATGTTAGAACAAAATGTTCTCCTGTCACCCCTATTTACATGGGTTTTAGGAACTCTGTGTCAGGAACCAGGATACTAATACTTTTGGACCAGGCCCTCTCCCTTATGATCTCACTGAAAATTAATTATTTTATAATCTCAAGAAAGAAGGCCATAATATTCCTTTCAGGTTGTGTGTGTGTGTGTATGACAATTCAAGACTGCCTAAGTGATATGCGTCACTACAGTCAATGAACCTTTACAAAAGTTTAGTAAATTGCATATCCAAGATCTCGTCTTTTGTTGTTGCCGTTGGCTCATATTTCTTTTTTTATTTACTTATATATTTTACAAATTTATCAATAATTGCTGCTGTGTAAACAACAGCTTTGGGCTTAAAATATACTTTGTTTATTTATTGGTTTATTTGAACATTAATTTTGTCTCAGCTATGGTTCTGCATTTTAAGATTAAACGATTCTTAATAGGCTCGTGATTTCAAAAGATTTTTACATCCAATAGTTCATAGTGTGTGTCTGTTTTCCTCCAAGACTGTTGACTTTTCTAAATGAGTTTTCTAAATGAGTTTTCTGCAAATTTGTACTCTCACCGCCTTGTGAGTCATTAAGCTCCGAGTCAGTCATATTTGAAATAGTGAAGCTAGCATGTCTTTAATGCCTTCCATGTGTTTGCTCACTTAATCTAGTTAGTTATGTATGATTACCAGGTTATTGATGAGAACCTTAAGCTCAAAATGGGTAAGCGACCTGTGTAAGGTTACACAGCATACACGGAGAATTACTGATATTAGGCCTAGGCTCTGACTGCTTACATTTTTTTATTGCGTATAAATGAGAGCATATGGCATTTACTTTCTTTTCTCTGTCTTATTTCTCTTAGCACAGTGCCCTCCAGGTTCATCCCTGTTGCCCTCCCTGCCCTTTATTTTCTAGATTAGGTACTGTCTCTTGAAGACATTCTTTTGTTTTGTGACCAAATCTGACACCCGACAGTAGAGGACATTTCTGAAAGTGGATAAAGGTAAATTCAAGACAAAGAAAAGGGCATTCTTTTCACACAGTTCACAAACAAGATTAATGATTCAATTCTAATAACATTTAGTTACACGAATTAATCATTGAGTCAAATATTTTTAAAATCAAAAGGAAAACCTAATATACAGTCTATATTGAAAAGAAATTAAAGACAAGAAGAGCAACCAATTTTAAGAAACTGAGAGAAGTACATAAGTTTAATATATATATTTATCATGGTTGATGTTATTATGCATATAAAGTTAAAGGTACCCAAACCTGGCAGATAAAAATTTTATCAAAGCATTTAGATAGATATTTAAGTAAATACGATAACTATCTTTCCATAATTGTACTTGCTTTCATAATTTATGGCATGGAAATGCTATCAAAATTTTTATTCCATGTATTTTTTAAAGCACTAAATTAAATCCGATTAAATTCTATGTATTATAGCAAATATGGATGTAAACTTAATCGATATGGAAGAATGGTTTCTAATATTATAATAATGTTGTTTCTTAGATGAATATCTTATGAAAAAGCTTGAAAAACTTCAGTTCAATTGTTAAAGTTGGACACATTTTTTTATAGGAAATTTACAATCATTGACTATCAGAAGCATAAATATTTATCAAGACGTTTCTATAGTTGTTAATTTTAGAGATTTTTTATAACCGTGAAATTGATATTTTAATTATTAATTTCTTATAGTCACCCTGGAGTTTATACAATGCATATATCTAATAACTTTATTATTCATGGTAGCCAAGACATGGAAATAA
>NW_006435925.1:0-3720 GCF_000325575.1 Pteropus alecto
AGCTTCCAGTCTTATGAGTGCTCCCTTGTAGGTAAATTATTGCTTTTCTCTTGCTACTCTTAAGATTCTCTCTTTGTATTTAAGCTTTGGCATTTTAATTGCAATGTGTCTTGATGTGAGCTCCTTTGGGTTCATTTTTTGGGGACTCTCTGAGCTTCCTGGAATTGTATGTCTATTTTCTTCACCAGGTTAGGGAAGTTTTCCATCATTATTTCTTCAAATAGCTTTTCCACTTCTGTATCTTATTTTATTTCTGGTACTCCTATGACATGGATATTTTTACATTTAATAGTGTTCCATAGACTCCTTAAATTATTATTATACTCTTGGTTTCTTTTTTCTTGTCATTCTGATTGAATGTCCTTGGCTTCCCCATCCCCTATATCGGTAATTTGATCCTCTTTTTATCTACTATGTTTATTCCACTTAATATACTTTTCATCTCAGATAATATGTTCTTCATTTCTGACTGGTTCCCTTTTATAATTTCCGTTTCCATTTTTATGTTTTTTTTTTTCTCTTTGTTAAAGTCCTCACTGAATTCATCTACACTGCCCCTAAGTTCATTGAGCACCTTTATAACCAGTGTTTTGAACTCTACATCTTTTAGAGTTTGACTCCATTATTTCTGGATCTCTGTTCTGTTCTCTTATATGGTTTCTACTTCTTTGTCTTCCCATTTTGGCTGTCTTTCTGTGTATGTTTCTATGTACTAAGCAAAGCTCCTAAGTCTCTTGGTCTTATTAGTGTGGATTTGTGTAGTAGGTGTCCAGTGGCACAGTCCTGAGAGGAGTTAAGTAGCAGGCCAAGTTTAGCCCAAGGCTGTGCTTCTCTGAGGCCACCTGTTAAGATTAAGCAAGCAATCTACAGATGCTACACTTATAGCGAAGCCATGCCAGAAACCGAGGTCAGCTACCATCAGTGTGAGTCTAGGCGCTGCTCAGCAAGGGACACCTGACTCTCTGAGGACACATCTGGATATGGCTTGGATAGGCTGTGAGTTGAGAGAGGCGAAATTTCAGGGAATCCTCTGGAGGGAGCAATCTCTGGTATCTATTTTGATGACATCTCAGCTATGGCAGTGTTGAGTCCGCATACTGGGTCGGAGGGAGGGCTCAACAGAGGAACAATGGATACCACCAGTACTTCTGTACAGAGCGAGTCTCACCTCGGCCTTCACTCAGACATTGTCTCCCTGTAAGTCCCTGGTGCCCCCCGCACAGCTGAACTGGCGCTGGTGCTCAGAGCGATCAGTTCCATCACTGCTAAAGTCCAGTTGCAGACACTACCCCTTTAAGAGGTGTCTGCAGCTGCTGGCTACTGCTACTATGGCCTCTGTCCCACTCATCTGCTTGGGACCAGGCAGCCTCACTTCCTCGCCTCGTCCTATCTCCTCCCATTGCAGGGTGATTTCTTATTTTTCTCCCTAGTTGTAGGGCTTGCTCATCTAGATCCCAGGTGATTTTCCTTGCTGTTTGCTCCTTGTTTCTGTCACAACTTTGATTTGGTTGCCAGAGGGATAAACAGAACCTCTACCATCTACGCCATTATTTTATCTCTCTCAATCATATTTTATAATCTTAACTTTTTATTCATCTTTTCTATTTTTAAAATGTTGCTCTTACACTTTAAACCTACAAAATGTTTTCCTTATTTCTTTGGTAATACATTTAATAGCCAATTTAAAGTATTTATTTAGTAAGTGCACCCTCTAGACTAGCTCAGGAAAAGTTTCTATTGATTGTCTATGTTTAGGCCATGCATTTATGCTTCTTTGAATGGCTTAAAATGTTTATGTTGTTAAAAAGTGGGTATTTTAAATGATAAAATATGTAAACTTTGTAAATCAGATCCCATGTAAAGTGTTTACTGTTACTGCTTGTTGTTTTGTGACATTGATTGTCAGCTTACTGACATTTCTTAGTAACATTTCTTTTGTAAAGTTTATGCTCTCTGACCTGTTTAGTCAATGATACGTTTGCTCAGTTATGACAGTGGTCAGCTAATTATTGCACACAAAATTTATTAAATAAATAGAACCAAAAAGTGTCCTAGCCTTTTCCCAAGTGCTCTGAATGTATGTGAGGGCACACTTTAAACACACATCCAAGCAGTTTACAACGCTGCCTTAATCTTCCTCTCTTGTTTGTGGAGAGCCTTGAGTTCAACCTCAGTGAGAACTTAAGGCCTTTCTAGTGTTATTTTGTGCATAGCTCTACGATTGCATCTCCTAAATTCTCAAGAATTTGTTGAAGATTTCCAAGGCCCCTATGGGCATCTAATTCCTCAAATTTTATTATTAAGATTTTTGTTTAGCCAATTGTTTGCCCTAGTTGTTATTGACAAACTCAAACACCTTAAAGCTAAACAATTGCCTGTGAACATTGTCAATGTCATTATGGAAAAGGATTTTCACAGTTGGTTAGCTCTTAGTCATGTCAAATACAGACAGTCTTTCAAGTTGTATCTTCCAAGGAATCACCAGGCAGGCTATATAATTTTATTTCCTTAGGAATGGTGTTTTTGAAAAAAAAGCTTTAACACTATTTTTCTCCTCCTGGATGACATATTGCTAAATTTCATTGTGAATTTAGAGCTGTAGAATTTAAAGACTATTGCAGAGCTATATAGTAGGAGATAGGAATGAGGCACAGTATAATGAGAAAAAATCTCACTGCTATTACCTAAATTTAAACTTCTTCCTTGAATAAATGCTTCTTATATTGTTGCAAGACTTTGACTAATTTACAGAGTTCTAAAAAAGTTTATTTTGATGATTTTTGCCTGTTTTTGTTTCTTGTCCAAGATCCTTACTCTACCATTTTATGGATATTATCTCCAAATTAAGACTTTAGTTCTGAAGTGAGTCTCTTGTAGGCAGCATATATAAAGGTCTTGTTTTCTTATTCATTCAATTTATAATTTTTGATTGGAGCATTTAATCCATTTACATTTAAAGTAATTATCGATAGATATGTAAGTATTGCCATTTTTGCAATCCATATTTCTTATTTTGTTATAGTTTAATGTATTTTAATAGCAAACTTACAGGAACAGCACAGAAGACAGACAACACTAAAAACATGTACTTGTATGTAGACAACTCAGAAAAGTATAATGAATGGATGGAATCTACTGATAAAAATACTACAAACACCATTTAGTTGCCATCATTAAGAAATTTATTTGTTTTAAAAAAAATCCAAATGCTATGTTTATACACACACACACACACATATATGTGTGTGTATATATATGTGTGTGTATATATGTGTGTGTGTGTGTATGTGTGTGTGTGTGTGTGTGTGTATGTGTGTATTTTCCTTCCACGGTGTCAAAAGATACCTAAGTATATGATTGCATGGAGAAAAATAGGAGATAGAAATCAAGTATTGGCAGTTTTTCCATTTTCATTTATGTGTGAATTTTTATTGTAAATGTGGGGACACAAAGCATTAATGAAAGTAAAAATATTTCAGTGAACAAGTTTCACCAGTTCAACTTCAGAGCAATTATAAATAAATCTGTTAAATTTCTCTGGACAATGCCAGCATTTGGATTTTTTTTAAAACAAATAAATTTCTTAATGATGGCAACTAAATGGTGTTTGTAGTATTTTTATCAGTAGATTCCATCCATTCATTATACTTTTCTGAGTTGTCTACATACAAGTACATGTTTTTAGTGTTGTCTGTCTTCTGTGCTGTTCCTGTAAGTTTG
>NW_006435926.1:0-620 GCF_000325575.1 Pteropus alecto
GTTTGTTTCCATTTTCATAAAACATCTTTTTTCATCCTCTTACTTTCAGTGTGTGTGTGTGTCTTTTGATCTGAACTGAGTCTCTTGTAGGCAGCGTATGTAAGGGTCTTATTTTCTTATCCATTTAGCCACCCATGGAGCATTTAATCCATTTACATTTAAAGTAATTGTTGACAGATATTCAGTTATTGCCATTTTATTATTCATATTTTCAATCTTTTTTTCCTTCTTCTTAAAGAAGTCCCTTTAACATTTCTTGAAATATTGACTTGTTAGTGATAAACTCCTTTAGTTTTTTCATGTCTGAGAAGCTCTTTATCTGTCTTTTGGTTCTAAATGATAGCTTTGCTAGGTAGGGTAATCTTGGCTGTAAGTCTTTGCTTTTAACCACGTTGAATATTTAATGCCAACTCCTTCTGGCCTGCAAAGTTTCTGTTGAGAAATCAGCTGACAGTTTTATGGGAGCTCCCTTGTAGGTAACTAATTGCTTTTCTCTTGCTGCTTTTAAGATGCTCAGTTTGTCTTTAACATTTGGCATTTTAATTATGATGTGTCTTAGTGAGGGTCTTTTTTGATTTCATCTTGTTTGGGACTCTCTGCTCTTCCTGGGTTTGTATGTC
>NW_006435927.1:0-1962 GCF_000325575.1 Pteropus alecto
TTTTTTTTTTAAATTTCGTTTTCAGTTGTTTGATGTTACTATGTATTAATACAGTTGATTTTTGTGCTTTGACCTTGTCCCAGACACTTTGCCAAATGCACTCATCAGTTTTACTAGTTTTTGTTGCGTTTTTAGAATTTTCTACATAAACAACATATCACCTATCAATAGAGACAGCTTTCTGTCTTCTTTTTCAGATGATACGCCTTTTATTTCTTTTTCTTGCTTTTTTTGCACTGTGGTGCTTCCAGTACAATGTTGGTTTTAAGGTCTCTGTTTCTAATCATAAGGAGAAATTGTTTCGTGTTTCACCATTAAATATAATGTTAGCTGTAGGTTTTCTGGAGATGTGTTTTGTTGGATCGAGGAGATTCTCTTCTGTTTCTAGTTTAGCTGGATGTTTTGTTTTTTAAATCATGGTCTGTATTGAATTTCGTTAAACACTTTTCTTGTCTTTGTGATCATTTGATTTTTCTCCTTTATTTTGATAATTTGGTGGGTTGCATTGATTTTTCTTAATGCTAAACTAACTTTGCATTCTTAGAATAAACTCTACCTTTTTGTATGTATGCCTTGCTTCAATTTGATATTTTATTAAGCTTCTTTTTATCTGTGTTCATGGCGGATTTTGGTCTGGAATTTTCTTTTGAAATCTTAGTTGGCTTTTGATACCAGGTTATGCCGGCCTCATAAGATGAGTTGGAAAAAAGTTCCTTCTTTCTCCATTTTCTGAAAGGGTTTCTGTAAGATTGGTATTATTTTTTTCATTAGTGCTTGATAAAATTTGCCAGTGAAGCAATTTAGCCCTGGAGTTTTCTTTGTGGAGACATTTGTGATAATCAAATTTTATTTCTTTGATTAGTTTATGGGGCCACTCCGATTCCTATGTTGTTTTGTGTCAGTTTTTGATAACCGTGTTTTCCAAAGCATTTAATTCATTTCTTTTGAGTTGAATTTATTGGTGTAAAGTTGTCGCTAACATTCCTTTTCCTTTGATGTCGTAGGATCTTCAGTGATATAGCCTATTTCATTCCTGATAATTACTAATTTGTGTTTTTCTTTTTTTTCTTGTTCATTTCTGCCAAGGGCTTATTAGTTTTATTAATATTTATAAAGAGGCAGCTTTTGGCTTTAATTTTCTCCATTGTCTGATTATTTTCTGTTTCATTGATCTCTTTATTTTAATTATTGAGGTTTTTTAGATTTTTAATTCAATTCCATTATAGTCAGGGATTATACTGTGAATGATTTCACATGTTTTCCACTTGTCAAGACTTATTTTACGACCGAGAATGGTCTGTCTTGGTGAATATTCCAAGAGCATTTGAAAATAATATGTATTTATAGTTATTTGGTATCCTGTCCTGTATGTATCATAGATTTAGTCAAAGTGGTTAATAGTGTCATTCAGGTCTTACACACTTACGGATATTTTTGTCTAGTTCTCAGTTACTGCAAATGAGATGTTCTAACTCTCCACCGTTATTTGCGCATTTACCTTTTTCTCCCATTTTTGCCTCATTTATTTTGAAGCTGTTCATGAGGCATATGCAGTTGTCATTTTTATGGCCGACAGTGACCCTTTGTATTGTTTTCAGGTGCTCTTCATCTCTACTGATGCTTCTTGTCTCGGAGCCCGTTTTGTCCCGTCCTGCTAATGGCTGCTGCCGCTTTAGTTAGTTATCGTTTCCATGGTGTGTCTCTCCCCGTCCTTTTCCTCAGCCCGTCTGTCCGTGCTCCCAGTGCCCGTCTGTCCGTGCTCCCAGTGACCGTCTGTCCGTGCTCACAGTGACTGTCTGTCCGTGCTCACAGTGACCGTCTAGACAGCACGTCCTCGCACTCGCTCCCTCGTCAGCTCTAACCCTTTGTCAGTGTTGCCTTTTTCTTTAAGGATGTGATTCATTGATTTTTAGTTTATTTACAAATTCGTGCAACTGTCACCACTGTTCAGTTCCAGAACGT
>NW_006435928.1:0-810 GCF_000325575.1 Pteropus alecto
CATCGCTAGCTATTAGGGAAATGCAAATCAAGACCCAATGAGATATTATCTCACACCTGTTGGAATAACTGTAATCAACAGGACGAGTAATAACAAATGCTGGAGAAGATGCAGAGAAAAAGGAACCCTCATACACTGCTGGTGGGACTGCAAATTGGTACAGCTACTATGGAAAACAGTATGGAGGGTCCTCAAAAAACTAAGAATTGATCTACCATATGATCCAACAATCCCTCTACTGGGTATTTACCCTAAAGACTTGAAAACTCATATCTGAAAAGATATTTGCAAACCGATGTTTATAGCAGCATTATTCACAGTGGCCAGAACATGGAAGCAACTGAAGTGCTCTATGATAGATGATTGTCTAAAGAAGTTGTCGTACATATATATAACGGCATATTACTCAGCCATAAGAAGAGGTAAAATATTGTCATTTGTGACAATGTGGATGTACCTCGAGATAATCATGCTAAACGAAATAAGCCAGACAGAAAAAGTTGAAAAATCACATGATATCACTTATATGTGGGATATATTCAACAAATGAATGTCTTTATTATGTGTCAGGAACTAGATTATGTACCTTGTACTATATGGCATAATACAATCATTGTATCCCAAACTGTACCAATTATGTACCCATCTTTTCAACTATTTCAACTTGAATTTTCAACCATACCACTAGCCATGTTACTTACGATATTCATTTCAAGAGATAATGGAAAATGCTTTGCTCTGATTTCCTCATGAGAAAACAAATAAATTAATAGAGAAATAGATAAATAAATAAATAAATAAATAAATAAA
>NW_006435929.1:0-403 GCF_000325575.1 Pteropus alecto
TTTTGAGAAATCAGCTGCCAGTCGTATGTGTGTTCTCTTATATGTAATTATGTGTTTTTCTCTTGCTGCTATTAATATTCTTTCTTTGTATTTAACCTTTGGCATTTTAATTATGATCTGTCTTGGTGTGGGCCTCTTTGGATCCCTGATTTTTCAAATTCTCTGAGCTTCTTGGGGTTATGTGCATTTCCTTCACCAGGTTAGGGAAGTTTTCCATCATTATATCTTCAAACAGCTGTTCAACATCTTGATTTTCTTCAGTTATTCCCATCAGATGGATATTTGAGCCCTTAATAGTGTCCCATATGCTCCTTAAATTATTTTTATAGTCTTGGCAACTTATCTCTTTCCCATCTTCTATGTCTTGGTTGGCTTTCCTGTCCTCTAGATAAGGCATTTGGTC
>NW_006435930.1:0-1231 GCF_000325575.1 Pteropus alecto
GTATCAGAGTAATATTGGCCTCATAAATTGAGTTGAGAAGTAGTGCCTCCTCTTCAATTTTTTGGAATAGCTTGAGGAGAACAGGTATTAAATATTCTTTGAATGTTTGGTATAATTCACTGGTGAAGCCATCTGGTCATGGACTTTGACTTTTTGGTAGGTTTCTGATGATTATTATAATTTCCACACTGGTGATCAGTCTATTTAGATTTTCCAGTTCTTCTTGATTCAGTAGGAAGATTGTATTTTTCTAAGTACTGGTCCATTTCTTCTAGGTTATTAAATTTGGTTTATATACTTTTTCATAGTATTCCTGTATGGTCTTTTGTATTTCTACAATGTCAGTCGTAACTTCCCTTCTTTCGTTCCTGATTTTGTTTATTTGTGTCCATTCTCTTTTTTCTTTAGTGAGTCTATGCAGGAGTTTGTCAATTTTATTAACCTTCTCAAGGAACCAGTTCTTTTTTGTATTTATTTTTTCTATTGTTTTTTGGTTTCAATTTCATTTATTTCTGCACTAAATTTGATTATTTCTTTCCTTATGCTGACTTTAGGCTTCATTTGTTCTTTCTTTTCTCATTCTTTAAGGTGAATCATTAGATTGTTTATTTGGGCTCATTCTTGTTTTTTGAGCTAGGCCTGTAATGATATGAACTTTCCTTTTATGACCGCCTTTGCATGTCCCAAAAGTTTTGATATGTTGTACTATCATTATCATTCATTTTATGTATCTCTTTATCACTCTTTTTATTTCTTCTCTGACTCAGTTATTCTTCAGTAGCATGTTGTCTAATCTCCATGTATTTGTGTTTTTTTCTGCTTTCTTTCTGCAGTTTTGATCTCTAATTTCAAAGCATTATGATCATAGAATATCGTTGGTAATATTTCAACTCTCTTATATTTGTTGAGGCTATCTCTGTGTCCCAGTATGTGGTCAATTCTTGAGAATGTTCCATGTGCACTAGAGAAGAATGTATAAGCAGCTGTTTTGGGATGGAAGGCTCTGTAAATTTCAATTATGTCCAGTTGGTCTAATGTGTCATTTAAGGATGTTATTTCCTTATATGACAAATAGATTGATTTTCTCTTTAATGATTTGTCCATATCTGACGGTGGGGTATTTAGGTCCCCTCCTATGATAGTGTTTTGGTTCATTTCTCCCTTTAGTTCTGTTAGTAAATTTTGGACCTCCCTAGTTGAGAGCATAGATATTAATAAGTGTTATGTCTTC
>NW_006435931.1:0-551 GCF_000325575.1 Pteropus alecto
TGAAAAGTTGTACAGCCACGTTGGAAGACAGTTTGATGGCTTCTTACAAAACTAAACATCCTTACTATATGATCAGCAGTCAGTGTCTTCTTAGTATTTCCCTGAAGGAGTTGAAAACTTATGTCTGTAGAAAAACGTGCACATGGATGTTTATAACAGCTTTATTCATAATTGCCCAAACTTGAAAACAACAAAGATATTCTTCAGTAGGTGAATGGACAAATTATGGTACATCATGGCAATGAAATTTTATTCAGTGCTAAAAAGAAAAATGTTATAAAGCCATAAAAAGATGTGGAAGATACTTATATGCATATTACTAAGTAAACAAAGCCAGTCTAAAAAGGCTATATATTCTATGATTTCAACTGCATGGCATTCTGGAAAGGACAAACTATGGAGACAGTGAAAAGATCAGTGGTTTCCAGGACATGAAGGAGGATGAATAGGAAAGTACAGGTGTTCAGGGCAGTGAAAACACTCTGTATGATATTATAGTGATAGGTAAATGTCATAAATTTGTCCAATTTCAAAAAATGTGTAACATCAAG
>NW_006435932.1:0-700 GCF_000325575.1 Pteropus alecto
GCCACTGGGCCCTACAAGACACCTACTACATAAGGTCACCCTATTAAGACCGTGAGACATAGCCACTCTACATAATACATAGAAACAAACATCCAGAGGCAGCCAAAATAGGAAGGCAAAGAAACATGTCCCAAATGAAAGAAAAGGACATAGCTCCAGAAAAAGAACTCAACAAAAATGGAGACAAACAATCTACCAGATTCAGAGTTTAAAGCACTGGTTATAAGGATGCTCAGTGAACTTAGGGGAAGAGTAGATGAACTCAGTGAGAACTTTAAGAAAGGGATAGAAACCATACAAAAGAAACAGAAAAGAAGAATATAATAATTGAATTGAAGGATATATTAGAAGGAATCGACAATAGATTAGATGAAGCAGAGGGTCAAGTCAGTGATTTACAAGAGAAGGTAACATAAAACACCCAATCAGAACAGCGAAAAGAAAAATAGTAAAAAATGAGGCTAGTTTAAGGGTCCTCTGGGACAACATCAAAAGTATCAACTTTTGCATCATGGGGATACTAGAGGGAGAAGAGAAAGGTATTGAAAACCTATTTGAAGAAATAATGACAGAAAAGTTCCCTAACCTAGTGAAGGAAATAGACATACAGGCCCAGGAAGTATGGAGAATCCAAAACGAGGTGAACTCAAAGTGGCCCACACCAGGACACATCATAATTAAAATTCCCAGGTTTAAAGAC
>NW_006435933.1:0-910 GCF_000325575.1 Pteropus alecto
TTCTTTTTCATTCCCTCTGGAGTAGCCACACTGGCCCCCTCGCTGTTCCTCAAGCACGCCAGGCACGTTTCTACCTCAGGGCCTTTGCACTGAAGGTTCCTCAGGAATCAAGTCTCACATTCTTCCAGTTTTCATTCAGAAGGTAACCTCTCCATAACACCTGCCTCGACCACCTTATCTAAAACGTTAGTTCCTCTTACTCTGACATTTTTATGTCAACCTTCCCTGCTTTTATTATCTAATGAACCACATATTTTATTCATGCACCTTATTTATTGTCTTTTACCCATGTAATGTGATGTACGCTGTGAGGGCAGGAATTTTGGTCAGTTTTATTTGCTACTGTATCTTAGCAATGAGAATAGTGCCTGACGCATAGTAAGCATTCGATAAATGTTTGTTGAATGACTAACTGAATGGTCGACACATCTATTTTTTGGTGCACTTGGTTTGTTTCCTTCCCTGCCTCGTGCTGCTTGCTCTACCTCAGGCCCCCTGCATCCTTTTATGACACTGAGCTTAACCCGCATCCTTTTATGACACAGAGCTTAACCCGCTCTGCCTCATCTCAGTGTCTTTGCTTTGGACTCCCTGACTATTGGACACATCTCCTGGGATTTCAGCTGGTGATTCAGATTTTGTTCCTTCCTCCATGACTTTAAGGCTTATTTGTGGGGCACCTACTATATACCGGGGACTGTCCTGGGCATTGGAGATACGGTGACGAGGAAGGCAATATCCCTGTCTTCGGGGAGCTTAGATTTTATGCAAAACATCCCCCTTTCCCCCTAGAGGTGAAGTCTTGTGACAGATACATCATCTCTGACCCTCCTCTGCCTCTACCTGCCGCAGGGCAGCAGTGACAGTAGCCTCCATCCTGGCAGACATCCCACTGTGGAAGTCACCGAAT
>NW_006435934.1:0-254 GCF_000325575.1 Pteropus alecto
TGCTGAAGGTACAACGATTAAGAGCTAGTCAGACCATAAGTGCAGGGATGTGCAGTCTTGTCAGAAGAGGCGGAGACCATTATGGTACAGCTCAAGGGCTATGAGAGGGCAAGTTCAGTGGGCGTGGTTCCTTAGAGCAGAGCACCTGGAGGTCACCCGGCCTGGACTTGGGATGGGGTAGGATTAGGGAGGACCCCTTACATGCTCCCTGAGCCACACCGAAGAGATGCTGGTGTAAAAGTCTGAGGCGAGAG
>NW_006435935.1:0-691 GCF_000325575.1 Pteropus alecto
ACACTAGGGCAGACCCTCCAGATCATCGCCCCACATGCAATTGAGTCAGTGCTTCGCAGTCCACTGGGTCAGTGGATTTCCAATGCTCAAATCACCCAGTATCAGGTCCTGCTTCTCAACCCACCCCACATACAGTTCCTGAAAACTGCTGCACTCAACCCAGCCACCCTACTGTCTGATGATGACCCTCGCCAACCCCTACATGACTGTCTTGAAGTCCTAGAGAACGTCACCTGTACAGACCAGATCTGACAGACAGCCCTTGGCCAAACCCAGACGTTACTCTATTTATGGATGGGAGTAGGTTCGTCTCAGAAGGTGTCAGGTATGCTGGGGCTGCAGTGGTTACCACCGAGACTGTCATCTGGGCACAAGCCCTAGGCCATGGAATTTCAGCTCAGCGGGCTGAACTAGTAGCAGTGACTCAAGCTCTGTGGTGGGGTAAAAACAAAACTGTTATTATCTACACGGACAGCAGGTATGCCTTTGCCACGGAACATGTACGTGGGGCGTTATATAAGAAAAAGGGGCTACTGTCCTCGAGAGGAAAAGAAATCAAGAATAAGGAAAAAATACTAGACCTGCTTGAGGCAATTTGGCTGCCAAAGAAAGTGACAATCATCCACTGCCCAGGACACCAGAACTCGGGCTCTGAGGTAACACAAGACAACTCCTTCGCTGATCAGACAGC
>NW_006435936.1:0-585 GCF_000325575.1 Pteropus alecto
TGAGTGCTGTCTTAGATCTTTTATAAAGTCACTTTGTTATTTATTTTCTTTTTCTCTGACACATCCGAGATTGATTTTCAGACTTTCTTCCCTTCCCCTTACCCCTAGGCTTAGGGTGGCCCTTCCCTCTTTCTGCATTACTCCTTCAAAAAGTCCATCTCTGCCCAATTCACCTAAAGTTTTCTCTGTTTACAGGCAAATTTAAATTGTACAAACTTTGGTCCATAAAACGTATCTTTTACATGAGCAACACGAATATTTCTCAAATTGGAGTAACGTACAATCCCTTTCTAAATTAAAATATTTTCTCTTAAAGTCCAGCATTAACACGAATTATTTGTGAATTAATACATATGCAATGAGATATTAAAACAAATTTCAACTAGACACAATAGAGGTGAAGTAACAAAGCGTGTCCAAGTCACCATATAGCTATCTCGAAACCAAAGGAAATAATAAATATAAGTATCTTACAACTAGACAAAGGATGTAAACTTGGTTAGAGTACAAAATGGCAGAGTGGTTTGTGAGAACAGCTTTGGGCTAATCACTGAAAGATATGCCTGCCTCTCACCTCAAACTCTG
>NW_006435937.1:0-1314 GCF_000325575.1 Pteropus alecto
ACAATAGAAAATCTGAACAGAACAATTACTAGTAAGAAGTTGAATCATCAATCAACAAACTCTCAACAAAAAAAAGTCCAGGACCAGATGACTTCACTTGAATTCTACCAAACATTTAAAACAGAATGAATACCAACCCTTCCTAAACTCTCCCAAAAACAGAATTGGGGAAACACTTCCAAACTCATTTTACGAAGCTAGCATTACCCTGATACAAAAACCAGACAAGGACATTACCAGAAAATTACAGGCCAGTATCCTTGATGAACATACATGTAAAATTTCTCAAGCAAATATTAGCAAACTGAAGTCAACAATACATTAAAAGAATCATACACCATTTCAAGTGAGATTTATTCAAAAAATATAAGAATGGTTCAATATCCACAAATCAATGTAATACACCACATTAACAAATAAAAGATAAAAATCATAAGAATCATCTCTATAGAAAAAGCATTTGACAAAATTCAGTATTCATTCACGAAAATAACTCCGAACACAGTGAGTATAGAAGAAATGTACCTCAACATAATAAAGGCCATCTAAGACAAGCCTATAGCTCACATCCTACTCAACAGTGAAAAGCAGACAGCTGTTTATCTGAGATCAGGGAAAAGATAAGGATGCATACTCTTACCACTTTTATTCAACATAATATTGGAAATTCTGGCCATAGCATATTACACAAGAAAAAAAAGTATGCAAATATGAGGAAAATGTAAAGTGGTCTCAATTTACAAAAGACATATTACTTACAGAAAACCCTACATAATCCACAACAACAAAAAATATCTGTTAGAACTAATTGACAAATTCAGTAAAATTCCAGAATCAAAATCAATATGCCAAAATCTTGTGTTTCTATACACTAATAAACTACCAGGAAGAGAATTTTAAAAAAATTCCCACTTACAATTTCATCAAAAAGAATAAAATACCTAGAAATAAATTTAACCAAGGAGATGAAAGGACTGTGCACTGAAAAAATTGAAATAGACACAAATAAATGAAAATAATATTCTTTCCATGGATTGGAAGAATGAACATTGTTAAAATGTCCAAAGCAATCTATATACTCAGTACAATTTCTATTAAACCTCTAACAGCATTTTGCATAGAAATAAGAAAAAACAATGCTAAAATTTATATAAAACCACAAAGGACTCCAGATTGCCAAAGCAATCTTGAGAAAGAAGAACAAAAGTGGAAGCATCCTGATTTCAAACTATATCACAAAGTTATAGTAATCAAAATAGTGTTATACAGGCATTAAAAACCAGACACATAGACCAATGGAACAGAATAAAAAGC
>NW_006435938.1:0-808 GCF_000325575.1 Pteropus alecto
CCTCTTTGATTTTTTGGAAGAGTTTGAGGAGAATCGGTGTTAAATCTTCTTTGATTTATTTTTGCAGTTGGTCTCTAGTTTCAATGCATTATAATCAGAGAATATGGTTGGTATGATTTCAACACTCTTATATTTTTTGAGGCTATCTCTGTGTCCTAGTATGTGGTCAATTCTTAAGAATGTTCCGTGTGTACTAAAGAAGAATGTATAAGCAGCTGTTTTGGGATGGAAGGCTCTATAAATGTCAATTACGTCAAGTTGGTCTAAGGTGTCTTTTAAAGATGTTATTTCCTTATTGATTTTCTGTTTGGATGATCTGTCCATATCCGATAGTGGAGTATTTAGGTCCCCTACTTCGATAATGTTTTGGTCTGTTTCTTCCTTTAGTTCTATTCGTAATTGCTTTACATATTTTGGGGCTCCCTGATTGGGAGTATAGATATTAATATGTGTTATGCCTTCTTGGTGCATGATTCCATTTATCATTAAGAAGTATCCCTCGGTATCTTTCTTATCTTTTTTATTTTGAAGTCTATTTCATCTGATATTAGTACCACTACTCTCACTTTTCTCTGAATGCAATTTGCTTGAAATATCATTTTCCACCCTTTCACTTTGAGTCTATATTTGTCTTTGGAGCTGGATGTGTATCCTGGATGCAGCGTATGATTGGGTTTTGATTTTTGATCCATTCTGCCACTCTGTACCTTTTTATTGGTGAGTTAAGTCTATTTACATTTAGGGTGATTATTGATATATGAGGTCTTCTTTAACCATTTTATATTTTGCTTTCTGGTAGCTCAGTGTT
>NW_006435939.1:0-781 GCF_000325575.1 Pteropus alecto
ACACACACACACACATACAGAAAGATATTCTTTTCATAGATTAGACTCATTATTAAGATTATGTGCTAGATCTTTGGAAACGTCCCCAGATCTCTCCCCTTGAAACAACAATAAGCTGAACACCTAAAACTCAACAAAAAACACCCAAACAGCACACCAACATGTCTGAGCATGGGATCTGCGCATAACAGCTACCATAGGTCATAATCCCAGGTGTTGGGCGGTGGATTTGGAGAAATGAAGTTGCCTCTTGCAGCCATGCGAGCTCCTTGCAGGAGGAGGGAGAAGGGAGAAGGTGTGGCAACTTCCCTGAACAAATATGCCTGGGAAAGCTGTGAGCTCCCTTTGGCCAGGGGCAAGGCCTAGTCATCAGGACAAAGGGCAGAAGGCAGAGGAATGGGATGGCAGAAAAACAGTTGTTGATTTTTACCAGCCACGGTTGCAAAACTGAGACTGAACAACAGTTCCCAACCACCAAATCAGAGGGCTGCTCGAGCGAAGCCTCAGGGGAATCTGAGCAAATGCTACCGAAACTATAGCCAAGGCTGACAGGGACTGAAGCTGAGGGTACCAAGTATGATTAAATATCTATCAGAAAATAAAAAGACATTATTTAGGCTTTATGTAAAGCAGAGATCCAAGATGCTTAGACACCACCTACCAGAAACCAAAAGAAAAGTGCCTTTTTTGCATCAGGCTAAAGAGAGATCTTTATATAATAAATCTTTTTTTCTGGAAAAACAGTGGAATACATTTCTATTAATGCCCAGGTGGAGAAATA
>NW_006435940.1:0-874 GCF_000325575.1 Pteropus alecto
GTTGTTCTTTGACTTATTGATGATAGCCATTCTGAAAGGTGCGAGGTGGAATCTCATTGTGGTTTTAAATTGCCTTTCTCTGATGATTAGTGACCTTAAGCATCTTTTCATATGTCTGTTGGCAATCTATATTTCCTCTTTGGAGAAATATCTGTTTAAGTCTTCTGTCCATTTTTTATTAGATTGTTTGTTTGTTTTTTTGTTGAGTTGTATGAATTTTTATATATTTTGGATATTAACCTTTTATCAGATGTATCATAAGCAAATATCTTCTCCCAATCAATTAGTTGTCTTTTCATTTTGTTGATGTTTCCTTTGCTGTACAAAAACTTTTTAGATTGATGTAGTCTCATTTGTTTTTTTTTTTTTTTTCTTTTGTTTCCCTTGCCCGGAGAGTGGTGGAATATATCCAAAAATAAATTACTGTTAATAATATCAAAGAGTATACTGCCTTTGTTTTCTTCTAGAAGTTTTATGGTTTTATGTCTTAAACATTTAAGTCTTTAATCCACTTTGAGTCTTTTTGTATACAGTGTAAGAAGATGGTCCAGTTTCATTTTTTTTTTTGCATATATCTGTGCAATTTTCCCAACACTGTTTATTGAAGAGACTGTCTTTACCCCATTGTATATTCTTGCCTCCTTTGTTATATATTAAGTGAGCGTATAGGCGTGGATTTATTTCTGGGCTCTCTATTTTGTTCCATTGATCAATGTATCTGTTTTTATGTCAATACCATGCTGTTTTGATTACTCTAGGCTTGTAGTATAGTCTGATATCAGGTAGTGTGATACCTCCAACTTTGTTCTTCTTTCTTAAGATTTCCATGGTTACTTGGGGTCTGTTATGCTTCCATATAAATTTTAGGATTATT
>NW_006435941.1:0-521 GCF_000325575.1 Pteropus alecto
AGAATTTAAACGGCATCAAAAGGGGGAATGAAGAGCAATTTTTCACTCACATGGTTAACTTCATAAATAGTTCTTTGTTCTGCTTCTATAGATATGCTTGCTGCATAGGCCTAAGGGTAGGGTGACCTGGAGAGTAGCTAAAGACTCATCCTCCCCTTTCGCTTGTTCTGTATAGATAACAGATGTATTGCCTAAATTGCTGCTTGAAAATCTCATGCCCTGTAACTACCTGTAGCCCATGGCAACTACCCTCCCCCGTAACTCAAGTCAACTGCTCTCCCACCCCTAATCCATAGCAACACCCCGCCCCAACTTCCTTAGGACAAATTAAACAATCTGCCCATACCAACCATAAAACTGTAATTGTAATGATAAGCCCTGTAAAAGTGCTTTACCCCTGAGCTCCGGGCCTAGATTTTCAGAGCCCCAGCGCTTCTGGGACCACCAGTGGAATAAACTTTACTTCTCCAACTCTCTGAATAGTGTTTGGTTTCTTGCAGGTCTGCTATTTCTGCAACAGT
>NW_006435942.1:0-706 GCF_000325575.1 Pteropus alecto
AGGCACAAGGCAGCCACCGTCACGGGCGATCCTGACGCAGGTCATCCCAGGGCTCCGTGGCAACATCGTGGAGCCGTGACTAGAGCCGGCTGGGGAGGGCGCTGGTGGAGGGGGCGCGGTAAGCGTGGTCACAGACAGCCCTGCGAGGAGCTCGGCTACGGAGAGGACAGGGGACCGGCCCCGGGGACTTTGGTGACGCTTCGCTGCATCTCCCGGCGCTGCTCGGTGGATCCCGGCTGCGCTGGATTCCTGGAGCCGCCGTGATCCGTGACCACACACTCAGCCTCTGAATAAGAGGAAATGTATTCTCTCGGTCCTGGAACCAGAAACCCGTGTAGAGAGGAACA
Organism: Pteropus alecto; assembly: GCF_000325575.1. Taxonomy (NCBI): domain Eukaryota; kingdom Metazoa; phylum Chordata; class Mammalia; order Chiroptera; family Pteropodidae; genus Pteropus; species Pteropus alecto. Next base: position 348 of record NW_006435942.1, read on the forward strand.
TATCCTCTCCCCCTTCCCTTCTGAGTACTCGACAGAGGGCCCCAAAACAAAGAAAGGTTAGGTGCAGGCACCTCGGAGGAACGTGTCCTGAACCCCAGCATCTGAAATCAGTGTCGCTGGCCGGAATCAGGGCGTGTGTTGGGATGAGCTCCCTCCAGAATTCATCTGGCCCCTTCCAGGTGCTGTGGCTGCTGGCTTTCCATCCCTGCACTCTCTGTCTCCGTGGTCTGTCTCCGTGGTCTCTGTCTCCGTGGCGTCTGTCTCCATGGCGTCTGTCTCCGTGGTCTCTGTCTCCGTGGTCAGTCTCCGTGGCGTCTGTCTCCATGGTCTGTCTCCGTGGTCTCTGTCTCCGTGGCGTC
>NW_006435943.1:0-264 GCF_000325575.1 Pteropus alecto
TTATTCAATATAACATTGGAGGTCCTAGCAAGAGCCATCAGGCAAGAGAAAGATATAAAATGCATCTGAACAGGAAATGAAGAACTCAAACTGTCACTATTTGCAGATGACATCATTCTCTATATAGAAAACCCTAAAGACTCCACAAGAACACTACTAGAAATAATAAGCAAATACAGTAAAGTCTCTGGATACAAAATCAACATTCAAAAATCCATGCTAATAATGCTATGCTAATAATGAAGCATCAGAAAAAGAAGTGGA
>NW_006435944.1:0-1476 GCF_000325575.1 Pteropus alecto
GTATGATGGGCCACTGGGCCACAAAGGACACCTACTACATAAGACCATCTAGTCAAGGCTAGGAGGTATAACAAATCTTCCTAATACATCAAAACAGAGAGGCAACTAAAATGAGAAAACAAAGAAATACGCTACAAATAAAACAACAGGAGAAATCTCCAGAAAAAACTAAATGAAATGGAGGCAAGCAACCTATCAGATACAGATTTCAAAAAACTGGTTATGATCTTAGTGAGGACTTCGACAGAGAGATAATAAGAATAAAAAAGGACACAGAAACCATAAAAAAAGAACCAGTCAGAAATAAAGAATACAAAAACTAAAATGAAGAATACACTAGAAGGAATCAATAGTAGATTAGTTTAAGTAGAGGACTGAATCAGCCAGCTGGAAAATAAGGGAGCAAAAAATACCCAATTGAAACAGCAAAAAACAAAACAAAACAAAACAAAAAACCACACACACATTTTTTTAATTAGAGAAGTTTAAAAGACCTCTGGAACAACATCAAGCATATCAATAGCTGTATCATAGAAGTACCAGGAGGAGAAGAGAGAGAACAAAAAAATTGAGAACCTATTTGAAGAAATAATGACAGAAAACTTCCCTAATCTGGTGAAAGAAATAGACACACAAGTCCAGAGTCCCAAACAGGAAGAACCCAAACAGACCCACACCAAGACACATCATCTTTAAAATGCCAAAGATTAAAGACAAAGAGAGAATCCTGAAAGCAGCAAGAGAAAAGCAGCTAGTTCCTTACAAGTGTACTCCCATAAGACTGTCAGCTGATTTTTCAACAGAATCTTTGCAGACCAGAAGTGATTGGCAAGAAATATTCAAAGTAATGAAAAACAAGAACCTGCAACCAAAACTACTCTACCCAGAAAGGCTATCAATTAAAATTGAAAGTGAGATAAAGAGCTTACCAGACAGAAAAAGGCTAAAGGATTTCATCACCAACAAGCCATATTATAAAAAGTGTTAAGGGAACATCTCTAAAAAGAAGGAGGCAAAAAAAAAATACATATGAATAATAAAATGACAATAAGTATGTACCTAAATCACTTTAAATGTGAATGGATTAAATGCTCTAATCAAAAGAGATAGGGTAGCTGAATGAATAAGAAAACAAGATCCATTCATATGCTATCTACAGGAGACCCGTTTCAGATCAAATGACACACACAAACTGAAAGTAAAGGGATGAAAAAGAAATTTCATGCAAGTGGAAATGAGAAAAAAATCTGGGGTAACAATACTTATATCAGACAAAATAGACTTTAAAACAAAGGCTGTAATAAGAGACAAAGAAGGGCATTACATTAATAATAAACCGATCAATACAATGAGAAGACATAACCCTAGTAAACATTTATGAACCCAACAAAGGGGCATCTACATATATAAAGCAAATATTGACCCACGTAAAGGGAAAGACTGACAGTAATACAGTCATAGTAGGGGACTTTAACA
>NW_006435945.1:0-1388 GCF_000325575.1 Pteropus alecto
TGATAAAGGGAATCATGCACCAAGAAGACAAAACATTTACTAATATCTATGCACTCAATCGGGGGCCCCGAAATATGGAAAGCAATTACTAACAGAACTAAAGGGACCAAAACACATCATAGTAGGGAACCTAAATACCCCACTATTGGATATGGACAAATCATCCAAACAGAAAAGCAATAAGGAAATAACATACTTAAATGACACATTGGACCAACTGCACATAATTGACATTTACAGAGCCTTCCGTCCCAAAACAGCTGCTTATACATTCTTCTCTAGTGCACATGGTACATTCTCAAGATTCGACCACATACTGGGACACAGAGAAGGCCTCGGGAAATATAAGAGGGTTGAAATCATTCCAACCATATTCTCTGATCATAATGCTTTGAAACTAGAGATCAACAGCAGAAAGAAATCAGGAAGAACCAAAAATACGTGGAGATTAAACAACATACTACTGAAGAATAACTGAGTCAGAGAAGAAATAAAAAGAGACAATAAAAGATACATAGAAACAAATGATAAAGATAGTATAACATATTATAAAGCTTTTGGGACATGACAAGAGTGGTCATGAGAGGAAAGTCCATATCATTAAGCGAATCTCCAAGAACAAGTACAAGCCCAAATAAACAACCTAACGCTTCATTTTAAAAAACTAGAAAAGGAAGAACAAATGAAGCCTAAAGTCAGTAGAAAGAAAGAAAGAATTAAAATTACCACAGAAATCAAGGAAATTGAAAACAAACAAACAAAGAAAAATAGAAAAAATAAATGCAGCAAAGAGCTGGTTCTTTGACAAATCCTTGGCTAAACTCTCTAAAGAAAAAAGATAAAGGATACAAATAAACAAAATCAGGGATGAAAGAGGGGAAATTATGACTGACATCACGGAAATATAAAGGACCATACAAGATTACTATGAAAAAGTATATAACACCAAATTTAATAACCTAGAAGACATGGAACAGTACTTAGAAAAATATAACCGAATCAAAAGCTGGAAAATCTAAATAGACTGATCAGCAGTATGGAAATTCAAACAATCATCAAAAACCTACTAAAACATAAAAGTCCAGGACCAGATGGCTTCACCAGTGAATTCTACCAAACATTCAAAGAAGATTTAATACTTATTCTCCTCAAACTCTTCCAAAAAATCAAAGAAGAGGCAAAACTTCCCAACTGATTTTATGAGGCCTATATTACCCTGATACCAAAATCTGGTAAAGATAACACAAAAAAAGAAAATTACAGACCAATATCTCTCATGAACACAGATGCAAAAATCCTAAGTAAACTAGAGAACTGAATATAGCAACATATTAAAAAGATTATACACAACATTCAAGGGGGCTTCATCCCAGAGGCACAGGGATGGT
>NW_006435946.1:0-957 GCF_000325575.1 Pteropus alecto
TTTTGTCAACTCTATTTACCAAGCTTGCTATTTCAATTTTCACCTCTTGCAGTGTTTGTTTGTTTGTTTGTTTTTATCTCCAGAAGGTATATTATGTTCTTTTTGAGGGTTTCAATCTCCCTGCTCTGTTCATCTAGGTGTTTTTTTTTTTAATTCCTGAAATTGTTGATATGTCTCGTTTCAGAATTCACTGAATTTTTTTCAGAAGTACCATCCAGAATTCTCTGTCATTTAAGTTGCATATTTCTATGTCTGTAAGCTTATTTTCTGGAGATTTTTTCTCTTTCTGAGATGCCTTGTCACTTTGGTTGCTCATGGTGTTTAATAGACTATTGCTCAGCCTGGGCTTTAATGGAAATGTATTTTGCTTTTTTTCCAGAAAGATGATTTATTCTATGAAGGTCCCTCTTTAGCCTGTTGCAAAATATGTGCTTTTCTTTTAGTTTCCAGCAGGTGGTATCTAAGCCTCTTGGATCCTTTCTTTATATAAAGCCTTAAAAATGCCTTTTTATTTTCTGATAGATATTAATCACGCTCACTACCTTCAGTTTCAGTCCTTGTCAGTGTTAGCAACAATTTCAGTAATGTTTGCTCAGTTTCCCCTGGGGCTCCGCAGTTTTCGGTCTCGGAGGGTTTGGGAGGAGGGGCCCTCTGGATTGCAGGTTAGGGGCTGCAGCTCAGCCTTGGTTTTGCAACCACTGCCGGTAAAAATCAAATCATGTTTTTCTGCTTTTCTGCCCTCTGCCCTGATGACTGGGTGCTGCCACCAGCTGCGTGGAACTCACAACTCTCCCAGGCAGGACTGTTCAGGGAAGTCGCTGCATCTTCTCCCCTCCCATTCCTCCTGCAGGGAGCTCTGCTGGCTGCAAGAGGCAGCTTCTTTATTTCTCTCAGTCCACCACCCAACACCTGGGGTTCTGTTCTGTGATAGCTCTTATGCGCAGATCCCACGCTCAG
>NW_006435947.1:0-2824 GCF_000325575.1 Pteropus alecto
AAACTAAAAGTCAGATATGTGTCAACTGCAAGTTATACTCTTATCATGTTAGCAACTTGTAAAGAGTGGTAATTCTATACTGTGATATGCGACACTATATAAAGCTGTCACTTGGAGATAGAAAGGTGGCATTCCTCAGAGGCTATGTCAGGGTCACTATCTTTATTAACATTTTCTCTAATTTCTAACCAAGCATAATCTCTTCCAACTTTTAATACCCATAATGAGACTTACCTCATTTACCTATCATATAGGAAAATCATCTGTGAACTTTTCTATCCTCTGTTATCTCAAAAAAATTCAACAACCCTTAGGACATGGGGTACATTTTTCTCTCTCCACACAATACTGGCTTTTCATATACCTGGTGTCCATAAAACATTGGTTGAGTTCAAAAGATTTTTTTATTCCAAAGCTTATATTCATTCTACTTATTTACGATATTAACAATAAACTTTTAAAAACTTTATTCTGTTTTTCTGTTGCCTTCTCAAAGGAAGGAAGACCAATATAGTCATAAGACCTATGGAAATATAATTTTAAACCATGTTGGATTATTCTGTAACAACACCACTCTAAGTACAAAGGTGTAATTGATCTGTCACTTACCTGTTAGAACACTCTAACTTAATGCCAAAAGTTTCCATCCCTTTTTCAAACCAGCCTTCTATAAATACTAAAAAAAAAAAAAAAAATCCCCTCTCTGTATTCCCAGGGGAATATTCAAAGACATAATGACATAAGATATTAACATCCTATGGAGTACTATTCTCTAACGTTTCCCTTCCTTCACTAATCAGAAACATCCCAGATGTCGTAGTAAATTTAACTTTGGTTTATCCAGTTAGCCTACAGAAGGGTACATTAGCTCCCCCGCCCCAAACTCAGTAACCAAATACAAATGACGATTTGGAGCTATTAGGTGCCTCAGGATGACCAAAAATATCTGGAAAGAAGGAAAATTCAAATGACTGGATGATAGAGAACAGAAAGAAGAAACAATAACGTCTTTGGTAAATGAGGAAGTGAATAACCAAGAAACCACTCTGCTCCCCCCATGATGCCCCGAGTTGTCCCTTTATGCATTAGGAGACAAACTGTTTCCTAGTTCTTGTATTTTATTTGCAAATGCAATCCAGGGAAGGCAATGTGATGCCTGAAACCAGAGTTTCAATTCTTAGCCGGTTTATCGATGTTATATTTGAAGTAAAACATTTGAACACAAAATAGATGGGTGTCCTTTGAAGAGAACAGAGATTCCTTAAAGCAGAAAACCCTCTTTTAATTACTAAATATTATTACAATGTGATCTAGAAAGTTAGATTTGAGGTATATGATTATACTTCTAATAATAAAAAGCATGTTTATAAAAATATTCCCATCTACTCCTACATACCTACATTAATAAAACGTGACTTGCAGAGGTTAAGACAGGCATGATAATAAAGATCTTAGAGTATTGCACCATACCATGAAGATCTTCATTTTCCAGAATTTAGCCTGGGCTCAAAAACTTACTTAGACAAGTAAAGTAAAATCTTCTGTTTGGAAACTGATAATGAGTTGCATCATCTTTATTTGATTTGTTACAGAGCTCTATGAATAGATGAACTTCCAGACTCTTGAGTCCCACTGGACCTGGTACCTTCCAGTAGAACACGGTCTGCAGATACTTTAGCTTATAAGAAATTCCTCAATTGCGAAGAACTCAAAAAATGTGGTCCAATTAAAGATAGATTTACCTTCATCCTTTTTCACAATTTGAAAAGCCAATATGAAGATGGGAGCGGGGACAGATGAATAAGTGAAGCACGGAGGATTTGGGGGCAGTGAAAACACTTTATAGGATACTATAATGATGGATACAAGTTGTTAGACATTTGTCCAAACCCATAGAACGTACATCAAGAGAGAACTCCAACATAAACTACGAATTGTAAACTTGGGTGATTATGACATGTCAATGTTGGTTCACTAAGAGCAACAAATGTACCATTCTGCTGGGAACATTGATGGTGGGGGAATCTATGCATTGTGGGAACAGGGGTATTCGAGAAATCTCTATACTTTCCTCTCAATTTTTCTGCTAAACCTAAACCTGCTCAAATAAAATAAAGTTTTCAATTTAAAAAATCCAATATGTTTTACTAGCTGATGTATAGACTTTTACACGCATATGCCAAGCGTTTGTCCAAAGTGTAATTTCTCGGGGTCATGAGCATTAATGAGGTAATGACAATGAGGTATTCTTTTTTTTTAATTAAGTTTATTGGGGTACCTTTGGTTAATACTGTTATATAATTGTACATTATCATTTGACATCTGTATATTCTATTGTGTTTGCCGCTCAAAATCCAGTTTCCTTCAGCTACTATATATTTGATCCCCCTTACCCACTTCACCCTCCCCTTCAACCCTATATTTGACCCCCTTACACCATCTACCTCCCCTCTACCCCCACACCCTACTAGTAACCACTAGTCTATAGACCTCTGGTAACCACTAGCCTATGCTTCATGTCCATGAGTCTCTGTTTGTTTGCCCTGCTCATTTGTTGCTTTTAGATTTATATCCCACATATAAGTGATATCATGTGATTTTCAACTTTTTCAGTATGACTTATTTTGCTTAGCATGATCGTCTCGAGGTCCATCTATGTTGTCGCAATTGGCTATATTTCATCTCTTCTTATGGCTGAGTAATATTCCATGTATATATATACCACAGCTTCTTTAGACAATCATCTATCGTAGGACACTTTGATTACTTCCATGCCCCGGCCACTGTGGATAACGCTGCTATGAACATTGGTGTGCAAATATCT
>NW_006435948.1:0-422 GCF_000325575.1 Pteropus alecto
TTTATCTTGAAGTCTATTTCGTCTGATATTAGTACTACTGCTAGTCCTACTTTTCTGTGAATGCTATTTGCTCGGATTATCATTTTCCACCCTTTCACTTTGAGTCTATATTTGTCTTTAGAACTGAGATGTGTTTCCTGAAGGCCACATATGTTTGGGTTTTGTTTTGTTATTCATTCTGTAACTCTGTGCCTTTTTATTGGCAAGTTCAGTCCATTTATATTTAGGGTAATTATTGAAATATAAGGTTTTCTGATATCCATTTTATCTTTTGCTTTCTGGTAGCTTGGTGTTTCCATTGTTATTTTGTCCTTGTATTTCTGTCTGTTACTTTAATTTGGTTGGGTTTTGCAGAATTTCCCTGTGATCCTTTTGTTTTACGTTATGTACCTCAGTTCTGGATGTTTTGTTTGTCTTTACTA
>NW_006435949.1:0-934 GCF_000325575.1 Pteropus alecto
TTTTGATGATTGTTTCAATTTCCATGCTGCTAATAGGTCTATTTAGATTTTTTAGTTTTTCTTGATTCAGAGTAGGAAGGTTGTATCTTTCTAAGTACTGGCCCATTTCTTCTAGGTTATTAAATTTGGTGTTATATACTTTTTCATAGTATCCTTGTATGATCCTGTGTATTTTTGCGGTGTCTGTTGTCATTTCTCCTCTTTTGTCCTTGATTTTGTTTATTTGTGTCCTTTCTCTTTTTTCTTTAGTGAGTCTAGCCAGGGGCTAGTCAATTTTATTAACCTTCAGAAAGAACCATCTCTTTGTTGCATTTATTTTTTCTATTGTTTTTTTTTTGTTTTGTTTTCAATTTCATTTAATTCTGCTCTAATTTTGATTATTTTTTTCCTTCTACTGACTTCACTTGTTCTTTTCTAGTTTTTTTAAGATGAAGTGTTAAGTTGTTTATTTAGGCTCATTCTTGGTTTTTGAGATAGCCCTGTAATAATATGCACTTTCTTGTTATTACTGCTTTGCCATGTCCCGAAAGTTTTGATACGTTCTACTATCATTATTATTTGTTTCTATGTATCTCTCGATCTCTCTTTTTATTTCTTCTCTGACACAGTCATTCTTCAGTAGCATGTTGTTCAGTCTCCATGTATTTGTGGTTCTTCCCACTTTCTTTTTATAGTTGATCTCCAAATTCAAAGCATTATGATCAGAGAATATGGTTGGTATGATTTCAACCATCTTGTATTTGTTGAAGCTATCTCTGTGTCTCAGTATGTGAACGATCCTTAAGAATGTTCCATGTGTAATAGAGAAAAATATATAAGTATCTTTTTGGGTATTAAAGGCTCTGTAAATGTCAATTATGTCCAGTTGGTCTAATTTGTCTTTTAAGGATGTAATTTCTTTATTGATTTTTTGTTTGGATGATCTGTCTATATC
>NW_006435950.1:0-455 GCF_000325575.1 Pteropus alecto
CCAGGGCTCAGGGAGGGGCTGGGCGGTCACTGGATAGACACACATTTGCATGCACAGCCCCTCCTCTGGCGCAGGGTGGGGAAGAAAAGGAGGCCTGGGGCAGCCCAGCCCAACTGTGGGCTCAGGGGCTGCGTGCACCATGGCCTGGACCCCCGTCCTCCTCGTGCTCCTCTCTCAGTGCACAGGTGAGGACAGGCCCTGAGGACCTGGGAAAGTCACATGGCTTTCTTTTAACTCTACTGGTCCAGAGCCCTGAGAAATTTAAAGCAGGTCCTTTTCCCATCACCCATGACTGTCTGTGTTTGCAGGTTCCCTCTCCCAGCCTGTGCTGACTCAGCCGCCCTCCCTCTCTGCATCTCCGGGAGCATCAGCCAGACTCACCTGCACCCTGAGCAGTGGCTTAAGTGTTGGAAGCTATGGCATAAACTGGTTCCAGCAGAAGCCAGGGAGCCCTC
>NW_006435951.1:0-631 GCF_000325575.1 Pteropus alecto
TGCCCTGAGAATACTCACTGGTGGCACTTGCAGCTACACTGCTTACCCTGAAATAACTCACAGATTACAATCTTAACCTTACCCCCAAAGTTTGCCACGAAATATCTCACTTTTATTATTATTTTCACATCTCTATAGTATATCGAGTCTTTGGAAACAAATGACCACTTTATTTATAGCATTCTGTTTTTAGTAGCGGTATTTCCATTTACAAAATGTAGTAATTCTCAATTGCTGAAAATGTCAAATCCTAGAAAACGTATCATTCGTATACATGATGTTGACATCGTTCTTGAACAGTTATTAGCCAAAGATTTGTTTGATGAATTCGACATATGTATACATTTCTGTTACATTAGGATTAGAGACAAGTTCTGTTTAGAAATAACTCCAAGAATAGTTTTTATATGTTATTTTTACATTGAAAACCAGTCAAATTTGCTTCAGCCTCAACAAAGCATATTTATGTAAATTAAATTAACGCTGGCAGCGGGCTTCACTTTTTTTTTCTTTTTTCTAATTTATTTATTTTCATTATGGTGACATTAGTTAACAAAATCCATTATGTTTCAGGTGTAATTCACTTTTTTTCTCTAAATGGGAAATGAGTTTAAAAAATCATTGTCATAAC
>NW_006435952.1:0-1110 GCF_000325575.1 Pteropus alecto
ACAACCTAATGCTTCATCTTAAAAAAAATAGAAAAAAAAAAGAACAAATGAGTCCAAAAGTCAGCAGCAGGCAAGAAATAATCAAAATTAGGGCAGAAATAAATGAAATTTAAAACAGACAACCAAAAAAAAAAAAAAAGTAGAAAAAATAAATGCACGAAGAGCTAGTTCTCTGAGAAGATTAATAAAATTGACAAACCCCTGGCTAGACTCACTAAATAAAAATGAGAAAGGACAAAAACAAACAAAATCAGAGATGAAGGAAGGGAAATTATGACAGACACCACAGAAGTACAAAGGATCATATAAGAATAATATAAAAAATATATAATACCAAATTTAATAACCTAGAAGAAATGGACGAGTACATATAAAGATACAACCATCCTAGACTGAATCAAGAAGAAGTGGAAAGTCTGAAGACTGATCAGCAGTATGGAAATTGAAACAATAATCAATAACCTACCAAAAGTTAAAGTTCAGAACCAGATGACTTCACCACGGAAATCTGCCCAACATTCAAACAAGATTTAATAGCTATTCTTCTCAAACTCTTCCAAATTATCAAAGAGTAGACAATACTTCCCAACTCATTTTATGAGGCCAATATTACCGTGATATCAAAACATGGTAAAGATAACTCAAAAAAAGAAAACTACAGACCAATATCTCTCACGAAAACAAATACAAAAATCCTAAATAAGATACTAATGAACCAAATACAGCAAAATATTAAAAAAGATTATACACCACAATCCAGTGAGTTTAATTACAGAGGCACAAGGATGTTTCATCACATGCAAACCAATTCATGTGATACACCACATAAACAAATTGAAAAATAAGAATCATATGATCATATCAATAGATGCAGTAAAAGCCTTCGACAAAACACAGCATCCATTTATGATCAAAATTCTTAACAAAATCATTATAAAAGTAAAGTATCTTCACATAATAAAGGCCATATGTGACAAGCCCTCAGCCAACATTATCCTTAATGGTGAAAAATTAAAAATTTCCCTCTAAGATCAGGAACAAGACAACACTGTTCACTATCACCACTGTTGTTCACTATAATATTGGAGGTCCTAGCAAGTGCAATCAGGC
>NW_006435953.1:0-608 GCF_000325575.1 Pteropus alecto
AAGTATAATGTTGGCTGAGGGTTTATCATATATGGTCTCTATTATAAGGTACTTTCCTTCTATACCGATTTTGTTAAGTGTTCTCATCATAAATAGATGCTGTATCTTGTTGAAGGCTTTTTCTGCATCTATTGATATGAGTATATGATTCTTATTTTTTTAATTTGTGTGGTGTTATCACATTAATCAATTTACATATGTTGAACCATCCCTGTGCCTCTGGGATGAAGCCCGCTTGATTACGGTGTATAATCTTTTTAATAAGTTGTTGTATTCTGTTCACTAGTATCTTATTAGGATTTTTGCATCTGTGTTCATGAGAGATATTGGTCTACAGTATTTTTGTGTGTGTTATCCTTACCAGGTTTTGGTATCAGAGTAATATTGGCCTCATAAAATCAGTTGGGAAATATAGCCTCCTCTTTCAATTTTTTGGAAGAGTTTGAGGAGAATAGGTATTAAATCTTTGAATGTTTGGTAGGATTCACTGGTGAAGCCATCTGGTCCTGGACTTTGATTTTTTGGTAGGTTTTTGATCATTGTTTCCATTTCCATACTGTTGAAGAGTCTATGTTAGATTTTCCAGTTCTTGATTCAGTCGAGGAAGG
>NW_006435954.1:0-1225 GCF_000325575.1 Pteropus alecto
GTTGCTTCTATGCTAATAACTCTGGAATAATTAGAAAAAGGTTACGACTAGTACGGAGAAATTTAGATGCCAGGGAAAAACAAAGACTAGAGTCAGATAACTGGTTTCATAAGATGTTCAATTGGTCTCCATGACTAACAACCCTTCTATCTCCTATAGCTGGACCTTTAATCCTCCTCCTCCTCTTGTTAACTTTTGGCCCATGTTTCCTCGATTTCTCGTTTGCATATATATAAGGAAGAGAATTAATTCTATTAAACTTTTAGTAATACAAAAAAGGGGCTATGAGCAAATTCCACATGAAGAATCAAGGATTTGATTTTCTGCTAAGGTCAGTGGGGAATATGCAAGCTGGAAAATTACTGCTTGGCTATCGTCCATGGGAACATAGGCTACCGCCCATGGGAACATAGGCTATCACTCATGGGAATGTAACATTCTAACAATAAGTTTTCTGCTTCTGTACCCTCGCTTGCACACCCGACCTGTGGGTTGACAGGTAGTGAATAGGAGAAATGGGATTTAGGGCTTAGGGCTTAAAAACCCTCTACCTCTACATTTCGGGGCTGCTTAATTTGGGGTCTGTGTACCCCTGGCAGACCCAGCTGGCTGAATAAAGAGTGTGTTTCCTATAACTCACTGAGTTCTGGTGGTCCATGTGTCTTTCGGGGGCTGGTGACTACAACAAAAGTCCCCTACTATGACTGTATTGCTGTCAATCTCTCCTTTATGTCAGTTAATATTTGCTATATGCATTTATGCGTTCTTATGTTTGGTGTGTAAATGTTTACAAGTGTTACAGTGTCTTTCTAGGTTGATGTCTTTATCATACTATCCCTCTTTGTCTCTTATTATAGCCCTTGTTTAAGTCCATTTTGTCTGATATAGGTATTGCTACCCCAGCTTTTTTTTTTTTTTTTTCATTTGTATGAAATATCTTTTTCCATCCCTTGAATTTCAATTTGGGTGTCTTTCAATCTGAAGTGGTTTTCTTGTAGAAAGCATATGTATGGGTCTTTTTTTCCTTATCCATTCAGCTACCCTATGTCTTTTGATTGGAAGATTTAATCCATTTGTATTTAAAGAGATTATTGACTGTTACTTAGTCATTGCCATTTTATTATTCATATTTATGAGGTTTTGTTTGTTTTCTTTTCCCTTTCTTTTTAAAGAAGTCTCATTAACATTTTTTGAGATACTAGTTTGGTGGCGATGAATTCCTTTA
>NW_006435955.1:0-1090 GCF_000325575.1 Pteropus alecto
TCTTTAATCCATTTTGAGTCTATTCTTGTATGTAGTGTAAGAAGGTGGTCCAGCTTCTTTCTTCATTTTGTGTGTATCTGTCCAATTTTCTCAACACCATTTATTGAAGAGACTGTCTTTACTCCATTGTATATTCTTACCTCCTTTGTCATATATTAAGTGAGCGTAGAGGCGAGGATTTATTTCTAGGCTCTCTATTCTGTTCCATTGATTAATGTATCTGTTTATATGCTAGTACCATGCTGTTCTGATTACTGTAGACTTGTAGTTTAGTTTGATAGCAGATAGTGTGATACCTCCAACTTTGTTCTTCTTTCTCAAGACTGCTGTGTCTCTTTGGGATCTTTTATGGTTCCATATAAATTTTAAGATTTTTGTTGTAGCTCTCTGAAAAAATGCCATCGGTATTTTGATAGGGATTGCATTGAATTTATAGATTGCTTTGTGTATTATGGCCATTTTAATGATGTTGATTTTTCCTGCCCATGAGCACTGTATATGCTTCTATTTATTTGTATCTTCTTCAATTTTTTTAAGTGACTTATAATTTTCTGAAAACAAGTCTTTTACCTCCTTGGTTAATTTAGTTGCCATGTGTTTTATAGTTTTCGGTGCAATCGTAAATGGGATTGTTTTTCTTAATTTCTCTTTCTGAAAGTTTATCATTGGTATATAAAAATGCCAGGGACTTCTGAATATTTATTTTGTAACCTGCTACTTTACTGAATTCATTGATTAGTTCTAAGTTTTTTTGTGGAATCTTTTGGGTTCTCTATATGTATCATGCTATCGGCAAATAATTTGGATACATTTTATTTCTCTTTCTTGTCTTATTGCTGTGGCTAAGACTTCCAATACAGTGTTGAAGAGGAGTGGTAAAAGTCGGCATCCTTGTCTTGTTCCTGATCTTAAGGAAGATGCTTTTAGCCTTTTCCCATTGAGTATGATGTTAGCCGTAGGTTTGTTGGTTTGTCATATATGGCCTTTTTTATGATGAGGTATATTCCCTCTATTCCCTCTTTGCTAAGTTTTTTTTTTTTTAATGTTAAGAGAAACAGTTTATTTTTTATTTATTTCATTTTATTTTTAA
>NW_006435956.1:0-860 GCF_000325575.1 Pteropus alecto
ATGTTCTCGAAGGCAGCCGTACCACGATGGGAGGCGTTCCAGGAGAGGACAGCGGTCTCCTCTGTCCTCTGTGGCGAAACGCTACTTGCAGGAGGACCAAGGCACAAGCACAGCAAGGACGTTTGCGTCTTAGTAGCACCAACTGCTAGAATCGAGCCGGTTTGGGGAGAGAATAGCATTCCTTGGAGCAAAAGGCCGAGTGTTCGTCCAGAAAGGAAGGCTCACGATGAATCACTGGAGTATTGACAGATAGGATGTGCGTAAACCGATGAAAATAAGCCACTTTCGTGAAGGGAAGAGCTTTCCAAGGGCCTTTTCGTTGACGACATCGGAACTCAGAGCATAGTGATGGCGTACGCAGGAGCCTTGGTGCCCTGACTGTGGAGCAACATTGGACTTGAGGCGACACAGGGTTCAGATTCAAGGTGAGAGTGGGTGGAGCAGCCAGCGTCCGAGAGACCCCAGGGGATAGAGCGTAGCCCCAGCCGCACACGTGGCGAAGAAGCTCAATTGTACTGTGTCTTTTGCCCCAGGAGAGAGATGTGTGCTTGCCACAGCACGCCATGTAGAATTCCTTCAGCTCCGAAAAGAAACGAGTTTGCGATTGTCCGGACGCATATATGCATACGTACCATACCTACATGTGTACACGTGTCCCATATCTGTGCACATATGTGTACACGCCACACATGCATGTATGTGTGCATCACATGTATGTGTGTGCGCACATTTCTTCTTCCTCTAAATGCTTGGAGAAATTTGCATAAACTACCATGGTTCAGTTAGCACCACAGGTTAACGCACCGCTTCAGTCTCTGGCTGCAGGAAAGATCAGCCTCGTTCTTACGTTCTTGCGAGTT
>NW_006435957.1:0-393 GCF_000325575.1 Pteropus alecto
CAGGTACGTGAAAAGATGCTCAACATCACTAATCACAGGGAAATGCAAATCAAAACCAAAACATCTATCACCTCACACTTTTTAGAATGACTATTATCAAAATGACAAGAAATAAGTGTGGGTGAGGATATGAAGAAAAGGAAATCTTTGTGCACTCTTGGTGGGACTATAAATTGATGCAGCCACTATGGAAAACAGTGTGGAGTTTCCTCAAAAAATTAAAAATAGAACAGATGATCCGGCAATTACACTTTCAGGTATTTATCTGAAGAAAACAAAAATAGCAACTCAGAAAGATGCGTGCACTCCTATGTTCATAGCAGCACTGTTCACAGTAGCCAAGACATGGAAACGACCCAAGTGTCCATCAATAGATGAATGAATAAAGAAAAT
>NW_006435958.1:0-454 GCF_000325575.1 Pteropus alecto
TATCATTATGAAGTGTCCCTCAGTATCTTTTTTTTTATCTTTTTTAAAGTCTATTTCTTCTGATATTAATATTGCTACTCCCCCTTTTCTCTGAATGCCATTTGCTTGAAATATAATTTTCCACCCTTTCACTCTGAGTCTATACTTGTTTTGGAGCAGAGATGTGTCTCCTAGAAGCAGCAAATGTTTTGGTTTTGTTTTTTGATCCATTGTGAAACTCTGTGCCTTTTAATTGGTATGTTCAACTATTTACATTTAGGGTGATTATTGAAATATGAAGTCTTCTTATAGCCATTTTATCTTTTGCTTTCTGGTAGCTCGGTGTTTCCATTTCTTTCTTTCCCTTATGTTTCTGCTTTCTTTATTTTGGTTGAGTTTTGTGGGTTTTCCTTCTTGTTCTTGTTTTACGCTATATACTTTGGTTCTGAATCTTTGGCGTGTGTTTACCATTATG
>NW_006435959.1:0-400 GCF_000325575.1 Pteropus alecto
CTAAATCTAAAGCTAATCCTAACCCTAATTCGAACCCTAACCCTACATTATACACTAAGAATAATCCTACACTATACACTAAGAATAATCCTACACTAACTCCAAACTAAATTCAAACCCCCGACATAACGCTAATCTTAACCAGAACAGTAACCCTAAACATAACCCTAACACTAAGCCTAACCCTAACCTTAAACCTTAATCCTAAACTTAAAGTAATCCTAACACTAATCGTAAACCTAAAACTAATCCTGTCTGTAAAATCTTACACTAATCCTAACCCTAAACTTAACCCTAACACTAACCCTACCTCTAACCCTAACCTAACCATAACCCTCATTCTAAAATTAAACATTAACCCTAACCCAAACCCTAACCGTAACCCTAACACTAATCCTAA
>NW_006435960.1:0-467 GCF_000325575.1 Pteropus alecto
TTTTCTGAGGAACCTCCATACTGTTTTCCATAGCAAATTGGCTGCAACCATTTGCAGTCCGCCCAGAAGTACATGAGGGTTCCTTTTATTCCACATCCTCTCCAACATTTGTTATTATTTGTCCTGTTGATTATAGCTATTCTAACAGGTGTGAGATTGTATCTCATTGTGGTTTTGATTTGCATTTCCCTAATAGCTAGTAATGTTGAGTATCTTTTCACATATGTGTTGGTCATTTGTATGTCCTCTAAGGAGAAGTGTCTGTTCAGGTCCTCTGCCCATTTGGTGATTGGATCGATTGTTTTTTGTTGTTATTGATTCATATGAGTTCTTTCGATATTTTGGATATTAGGCTCTTATCAGAGGCATTGTTTGCAAATATATTCTCCCATTCGGATGGTTCACTCTTTATCTTGTTGATGATTTCTTTTACCGAGCAGAAGATTTTTAGTTTGATGTAGTCCCAT
>NW_006435961.1:0-332 GCF_000325575.1 Pteropus alecto
GGCTTTGACAATTTGGGATCTTTTGTGCTTCCATATGAATCTGATTTTTTGTTCTATTTCTTTAAAAGATGTCAATGGGATTTTGATGGGGACTGCATTAAATCTGTATAATGCTTTAGGTAAGATGGTGATTTTAATTTTGTTGATTCTTCAAATCTAAGAACACGGAATATCTTTCCATTTCTTTGTATCTTCTTCAATTTCTTTTAATAGGGTCTTACAGTTTTCATTATATAGGTCCTTCACATGTTTCATTAGATTTATTCCTAGGTATTTTATTCTATTTGCTGCCACTGTAAAAGAAATTAATTTTTCCACTTCTTTTTCTGACA
>NW_006435962.1:0-427 GCF_000325575.1 Pteropus alecto
TTTTTTAAAGAAATAGAATAAAAAATCATCAGATTAGTATAGAAGCACGAAAGTCCACAAATTGCCAAAACCATCTTGAGAAAAAAAGAATGAGGCTGGAGGCATCACTCTGCTTGACTTCAAATTACACTACAAAGTGACAGTAATCAAAACGACATGGTATTGGCAGACAAACAGACACAAGGACCAGTGGAAAAGAATCAGGAGTCCAGAAGTAAACCTGTTTTTATATGTGTAAATAATTTTTGACAAAAAAAAAAAGAAGCTAAAAACATACAGTGGAGAAAGGAAAGCCTCTTCAATAAATGATGCTGGCAAAACTGGAAAGCCATCTGCAAAAGAATGAGACTAGACTATTGTCTATCACTGCATACCAAAATTACCTCGAAATAGATTAAGGACCTAAATATAATACCTGAAACAATAA
>NW_006435963.1:0-424 GCF_000325575.1 Pteropus alecto
GGAGGGGGGAGGTAGACGGGGTCAAATATGTGGTGACAGACAGAAATGTAACTATGGAAGGTGAACACAGTGTAAATATATAGATAGATAGATAGATAGATAGATAGATAGATATAGATATAGATATATAGATATATATGCCTTACTGTTAAAGTGTACAGCTGAAATTTATTGGATTTCATTAACCGATGTCACCATAAAAAAATTTAAAAATGAAAGACAAAGAAATGTTATCGTGGGCATGACTGCCGTGTAATCATTTATATCGGCTGGTTAGCTGACCTTCAGCACGGATGGTGTCCTCCCTAGAGCTCTGACACTGGAGGTCTCTGTTTCTCATGATGGAGTCCAAGATTGCATCCCTCTTTTACCAATGTCAGGTGTGAGCAGGAGAGCAGGCTCAGGCCACTTCGCGGAACCTCAG
>NW_006435964.1:0-232 GCF_000325575.1 Pteropus alecto
CAGTACATTAGACATCTATAATGTTCATAAAATGATCTCTCCAATTGCTCCCTTTCTCCCCTGGCCCTCACTTAACCATAATATTAATGCTAACTGCATTCCCTCTGTCATGCTCCCCGTACCCAACTATCAACTACTAATTTGTACTTCTTTAACCCTTCACCCCATTCTCCCAGCCTTGCAACGCCCCTCCCCTCCTTCTATCACCAAATTGTCTACTATATTTGTGAGT
>NW_006435965.1:0-230 GCF_000325575.1 Pteropus alecto
ATAACAACAACAACAAAAAACATAATTAGGAGTAAGGCAACTAACAGGCAGATAGAAGCAGAGGAGTGCAGCCCTTACTAAGATCAGGGCATCAAAAGCTTAAACAATAAAAAGATTTGTTAAAGCAAGATAGTAATGAACATTCAGCATACATAGGGAAATATTGATATAACAATGACTGAAAAAGCGGAGGACTGAAAGATCCAAATTCGCAAAAGGGAATGGAGATA
>NW_006435966.1:0-1489 GCF_000325575.1 Pteropus alecto
CTAGCTGAGAATTGAATTAGCTGATAAATTCAGAGTAACTTATTGAAAGCTACTTCCCACAGGTAGAGTTTTAAAGTACTTGACAGACCTTAACTTGATTAGGACAATGCAAATTTGATCACTGTTAGCCAAGTCTGTAGGCTCAGATCCCCAATTAAAAGTGAAAAAGGAAATCCCAAAATGGCCTGAAGATGAGAGTGGCCCATGGCAAAAGATTTGCAAATACAGTGGAATTCGGGCTCCATTCCAGGGAACTTTTATTCTTTTATCCTTGTATCTTCATGATACCAATGGTGATGATAATAATAATGATGATGGCAATTGACATTTTAGTGCACACTTAACTAAGTTCTAAATTTGGCAGTTGGCCACTTTTATGTACATTATCTTACTTTGTCTTCATGACTAGAAGGTATAATTGTTAAGGGACAGGAAATAAGGCCCAGAGAGATTAATTTCTTGTCCAGATACATATTCTATTTTTGTCTCTCTACACTGGGGCATGAGAGGAAAGAAAGGGTAATCGTAAAGGCATAGTTGCCAATTCTACGCAGTAGGTTTTTAAGATTACACCAAAATCTATAGTTCACTTTGATAAGGTACAACCATGGCCAGTATCTGTTGGCAGTGTGTGTGTGTGTGTGTGTGTGTGTGTGTGTGAGAGAGCGAGAGAGAGACAGAGACAGAGACAGAGAGAGAGAGAGAGAGACAGAGAGAGACAGAGAGAGACAGAGTTAATATTAATGCTGCCCAAGCGTGAAAAGCATTTCACTTTTACACATAAGTTTTGTATGCATTGTCTCATTTGATCCTTAAACAATCCTCTATCTAGAAGTGTATGCTCACTTCACAGATGAAAGTGCACATACTCAATCCAAGGTCTGCAGCCAATTAAATGTTCTGCCAGACCTTCAGTAAAAGTCTTGGGACTGTGAGTTTAATACTCCATTTATGATAGTGTTTGAGAAGGTGTTTTGTTTTACCAAGACGAGGAGAATAGAAAGCAAATGTTATTTAGGCCACAAGAGGAATCTGTCATGGAGAAAGCCTGTGGGATTTTTAAAGTTATGGGATGGGCTGTATTGAGTAAAGAGAACGCTGGCTTGGAGGTGAGAATTCCTGCAGAGCTAAGGACAAGCTAGGACTGAGATAGGAAAAGTAGTTTGTCAGCACTAGCAGTTTCCTGAAAAAACTTTAGATTCAGGAAGTTGTGGCTTGGAGACTTGGACTAGAAGGTTGAAAACTGAGATGGAAAAATTAGACAACAGCATACTGATGTGTATGAGGAAAAGGGGTAAATGCTAGATGATCTAACACTAAATTTCTCTTACCAAGTGTATCAATTCAGCAGAGATTTTCAAGTAGAATACTACTGATAATAACAATAGCTAACATTTAAGTTCTTAAAATGTACCAGGTGCGATTCTAAACACAACACAAATATTAACTCATTTAATCCTTGCAATGATTGCATAATGTTTGCTATAGT
>NW_006435967.1:0-317 GCF_000325575.1 Pteropus alecto
TGGTTGCCATACATCATTGATTCAATAATTGATGCCTTCCTAGGTTTCATCACACCCACATATATTTTTGAAATATTAGCTTGGATTGGTTACTATAACTCAGCAATGAACCCCTTGATTTATGCTTTATTTTATCCTTGGTTTCGAAAAGCCATGAAGCTAATCATCACTGGTAAAGTCTTAAGAGAAAATTCCTCATCAATGAATTTATTTTCTGCATAGGTTCTGGTTTTAGACTGGGAGGAGATCGAAAATAACTGGAAGGAGATCGAAAATAGATTGTCAATGGACTCACAATGGGGAAAAAATTGATCATA
>NW_006435968.1:0-862 GCF_000325575.1 Pteropus alecto
TGTATCCAGCTAAGCTCTCCTTTAGATATGAAAGATACATAAAGACCTCTGCAGACAAACAAAAATTGAGGAAATTCTCCACTATGAGGCCTACACTATAGGAAATACTGAAAGGGGACAGCTCACCTAAAACAAAATGACAAAAAATATATATATAATTAGGAGTAAGGGGACTATCAGGCAAATAGAAGCAGAGGAGTGCAACCCTTACTAAGAACAAGGCGTTATAAGCTTAAACAATAAGAAGAGAATTGCTATAGCAAGATAGTAATGAATGTTCAGCGTACATAGGGACAAACTGAGACAACAATGACTGAAAAGGGGAGTATTCAAAGATCCAAATTCGCTAAGGAGAATGGAGATAAGGCATATGCAGAAGAAAATGGATGACTGTATACCTTTACATATTCCTTTACATATTCATGATGGTAACCACATGCCAAAGATTCAGAACTGAAGTATATAACATAAAACAAGAAGGACCAGAGGGAAAACCCACAAAACCCAAACAAAATAAAAAATAAAAAACAGACACACAAGGATAAGGAAAAAATGGAAATACCGAGCTACCCGAAAGCAAAAGAAAAAATGGCTATAAGAAGACCTCATATTTCAATAATTACCCTAAATGTAAATGGATTGAACTCACCAATAAAAAGGCACAGAGTTGCAGATTGGATTACAAAACAAAAGCCAACCATATGCTGCCTCCAGGAGATACATCTCAGTTCCAAAGACAAATATAGACTCCAAGCGAAAGAATAAAATTATGTTTCAAGCAAATGGCGTTCAGAGAAAAGTGGGAACAGTAGTACTAATTTATTGGATGAAATAGACTTCAAAATGAAAAAGATAAAGAAAG
>NW_006435969.1:0-538 GCF_000325575.1 Pteropus alecto
TTGTCCTAATATTGACATGGGACATCACCTGTAAATTCTGCATCTTCTAGCGGGAAATGATACGGGACATCTCTTGTAGAGTTCCTCGTTTCATTGTTTTCTTTTTTGTTAGTAAACGTAATTAAGTTTTCTTCTCTCCTTTCTGTGGGACAAAGGCCCTCTCTCCCAAATTCAGATAATGACCCTGAAACTGGTCACTCACCTCCTCTGGCTTTTGATAAGGATCATCGGACCACCATGAGGGAATAGACCTAGTCAAAGCAGGGTCCTTAGGGTCTGAGAAGGGAGGAGACTTTAGGCCAATTTTTTTTATTCTTTCAGAAATACATTAACCTAGCCTGTTCTCCTTTACTCACTTCTTTGGTAAAACAATAGTAGAAACTAATACATAGGTGATTTAGATAACAACATTGTATCTTCTTTTCCTTCTCAAGCGACTGGGGCAGCAATTCAGCAGAAAAGCAAGATCCTGGGCATGACTGAGGCAGAAAGGGTTAGAACTCCGTGAAACCGCAATAGACAGGGAGGATGACCTTTC
>NW_006435970.1:0-6359 GCF_000325575.1 Pteropus alecto
TCACTGCCGGAAATATCTTCTTCGTTCGAAGAATACACAGGATATTTCTTAAGGATTTACCGACTGTAGCGAGGATGAACCCGAGGGTCTTTCTGACCAGAAAAACGCACATCGTGGTGAAACACCAGCTGGACATCCAGTGGTCCCCCAGAGACGTCATGAACCGTTCCTGGAGAAGTATGATTATCGCACCCACCAACAAGTTAGCCACCGCCTCCACCAACGGTTCCATGGCACGGTGTCTGAGAAAGGACATAATCGAATCCTTGGAGAACATGGCAGCTGTGCTAGTCTGCCACAGTCCAGACGGTGAGAGCTGGAGGGGGCCTTTTATAGAAGAATAGATTGAGTACTTTTCACAAACATTGGAACGTGTTAGTGTTCATCTCGAGCAGCTGAAAACTTAGGAGATGGTGCTCATCTCGTAAGATTCTGCTGGCAGTGTGTTGTACAACACTCAGAGAACATGTTCTCTGCTCAGGTGCTGGTAAGATGCTTTGTAGGCCTAAAAAGTCTCAAAATAGCCCTCTCTGTGTTTATGCTCATCCAACCGTTCATGCCGAAAACATACCACTTTCAGTACCAAAAGCTCTCAGAGCGCTTGTTCACCTAAATAGTATCTAAGTGAACCGTTATTGTGCTCACAGTGCAGGTAATTAATTCACCGACTGACATGTAAGACGAACAGGATAGGGTGCTCAAGAAAACAGGAAGTGACTAATTCTTTAGGGCTGGCCTTGGACAAAGGGCACCTTCAGCTTCAGAAGGAGGCATGTTTGGGGGGATGCGGGGGGGGGGATCAGGTGACAGCTGCTTAGAGCTCTTCGGCTCCAAAGGTGGGGCTCTCTAAGAGGGTAGCCACAGATCAGAGTGACAGCACCGGGCTGTGCTGCATAGTCACATGAGGAAGGTTTCTAGACGCTGGGGAGAAACTAATGAAATAACTCCACCTTTTTCTAGACCTTCTACTCTTACATTCTTACCATCAAGAGGCATCTGGGTAATGATGCAAAGTCCTAACTATCATTAGGTGCAAGCATTTCTTAAAGAAGAAAAATCTGTCATGTTTTTTTCAGAACCGTGTAGTGTGGCATTGTTCCTACAAGTGGCCGCCGCAAAATGAAATTTTTCGGTGACTGGACAGAGTCAGTATTCTGTTCTATGCCCTTAAAGCTAACCGCACACTGCCTCCCGCCCCCTTTCCCGCACAACACTCAATATTTATGTTTAAATTACTCATGAAATTTTCAGGAAATAGTAAGTACAGTCAATGACTTTCCTAGGCTATTTTCCTTTTGGCAAAACTTGTAAGACTTAAAATGCACTTACTCTTTTTTGTAAATCCAGAGAAAATAAAATATTATGTGAAATATTGAGAATCCTAAAGACAATTCTTTTTCTATTGAGGCATCTTAAATGAGTTTTCCTACTAAATATCTTCCCAGATCATGTGATCGTGAAAGTGTTTGAGGTGGATAACAATGTATGTCTCAATTTATTGAAGCCAGGTAAGCAAGGTTTTTTAATAAACCGATTCTCATCCTTTCCTCCAGACACGCACATACATATTATTGGCAGATACAGCCAGCAACCTGAGAGTTACATTTAAAAATTATTCTTTACCATGAGACAGGGACGATGAGGCAAAACCTATTAGCTGATAACAGTTGGAATAAGTGCAGTTCATCATTCAGATGGCTACGCCTTTTCAAGCTTCTCTACAGAAGACCTTTAAGATTCCTATTGTCCTTGGTCAACGATCTTTAAGGACCTTAAAAGGCTCCTAATGCAAGGGGACCTTTTTGCAGCTCATTCTCTTTTCTGAAAAGCTTCTTTTCCCACTTTTGTCTTCTGGTTTGTTTCCTCTCCGGCAGGCATGGGCTGGGTTCACACCCCTGTTACGTGTCCAAACATCTTGAAAATTGCTGATAAGGCTTTGAAAAGTCCACTTCCACTTGTAATAGACTTACGAAATCCTTTGAAATATCTTGTCATGTTGCAGGCAGGACAAACAGTAAGATGTTTTCAAGCACCTGCCCAGATGGCCAAAGTTGACTTTACGATTCTCTGAGAAAGTCATTTGTTTTCTTGAAATTTGTGCTTATCGATCAAAGATTGATTGTCCCAGAGAGTTTTAGATCCCTGTCCTCATGAAATCTCTTTCCTATGACAAACAACAGAACAGGCACAGAGAAGAAGAGGAATTGAAAGAACACAGGGCCAAGGGACTCGTCACCCAGCAGGGAGAGAACACTGCAGGCTCATTCCAGGGAGCTTCTCACAAGTTCGCGAACCACGAAAAGATGAGAAAGCAAAGATGATGTTCTAAGTTGTTCAAAGCTCCTGCGGCATCCCACAGCCCTGGACCCTCTCTGATCCCCGAGAGCCTTTGATGTTCTCTCAAGTGCGGCAGAGAGGACTCTGTACTATCCTAACTTCACTGTTTTTCTCTCTGCCTCCAGTCCCTTGGCAGATTCTGTTGTCAGCTCTTTAGTGTGATTCTTAAGTTATCGACCTCTATTTCTGTACTTCATCAACTCCAACATTGTGACAGGCCCAGGAGGTGCCTTCTGCACAGAATTATGAGGGGATAGGACTCAAAAGCTGGACCTTTTTTTTTTTTTTTTTGGTATTTACTTGCTTTCCAACTACAGGGGGAAATGTGGCTCTCTACGCTGTTTGTAGAGACTAAGAGAAATGGACCGATAGAAATGACGTGAGTGTTTACAGAACATGATATGCGTGAACTCATGAAAAGTTCACCTCATAGGAGAGTTAACATGAATCGACATTCCTGAGCTAAAACATAAATAGGGGTGGCTTTCACCATTGCCTGAGAGGTGAAGTGACATCAACCGTGTAGTCGAAAAATAAAACACGCACCACAGTTACTCATAAACATAAAATGGTTGTTTGCCTTAAAAGAACTTTCCAGTGCATTATTTTCGTGTTATAATAATGGAAGAGTGCCCTTCTGTCAATAGCTATCCACAATTTTCTGGCCTGGTTGGAATTATGACCCTTTTCCCTCTTAAATCTCCAATAGAAAAACTAGAGCCGGCTCCCAGGCCCTGTGCAGATAGCAGCGCCTCCCCCAGCAGCAGGTCTAAGTGGGGTTACAGCTGCCCTGGTCCTCCAGACATGGGGGAGTCCCGAGGGAATGTCGCTGCGGGCTGGTGTCCCCAGGTCCACGGGGCACCAATGGGCGGCTCGAGCCGGCCGCCTCAGCGTCCGGTGCGCTCTCTGCGCCCTGAGCCTCCGGCGCGCTCTCTGCGCCTCCATCCCGTCCTTCCCGCAGCGTCCGCAGACGCCAGGACGCTCCAGACGGCAGTCTCTCCTGGAAGCTCCGACCCGACCCGCACTCAGCATCAGTGCGGATCCGGGGCGCGCCTGACCACCGCGACCACCCGCCACGGTGCCCCACCCCCAGGTCCCGAAAGTCCTCCCATCCGCCAAGACGTGGAGGCGCTTTCGCACAAAGCGCCCCGATCCCAAGACCCATTAGCCGGCCTTTTTCTCTGTGAGATGCAAATCCGGCTGCGTTTCCACCTCCTCAGCCCAAGCCAGGTTCCTGTTTTAATTGTCTGAGTCTTGTCAGGAGGTCTCAATGTCTCCCCCTGGAGGGAACATGGAGAACTGTGGTCTTGTCAGAGGCTGCACCAGGGATGCAGGGAGGGTCACATGAGGATCAAGGGCTGGTCGTTGTGCACCCAGATGCCAGGACCCTGTGGAGGGGATTCCTTGCTGAGGCCTGGGGCAGGGCAACGAGGGAGTCGGAGGTGACAAGGAGCCCGCATGCAATCAAGAAGCGGAGACAGGGAGTCGGCATCCGAGATTAACCCCTGATGATTTAGGGGAGGTCCCTTTCTGTGCTCAGAGTGGGACTCTGAACAGAAGCTCCCTCCAGTCACGATGTCTGGGAGGATGAGACAGTCAGGCTGGATATCAGGTCTGCGTGTCTTCGCCTCCAAAAGATGCTCGATAAACACGTGTTATATGCATGAGGGAATCCACACAGTAGAAGGCTGTCACCCTGTGTGACAACTACGGGTCAGATCATGTTCCTTATAGAGATGGGGGATAGACATGAACACAGCTGGAGGTCAGTTCATGCCTGCGGCTGTCCCAGGGATGGACCTGAATCCCTCTTACAGTCAGGAGGGAGGACAAGGACCCTAGCAGTGAGGGAAGGACCCCTCTTCATTCCCAGAAAACCACTGCCTCCCTGTCTGACCTTTGGAGGGCATTTTGCCTGTGTCCTTCCTCTTCTCCAAGAGGCCTGACCTGGGATAGACTCTGGATCCTTCTCCAAGCTGAGCTACCACAGGGGAGGAGAATACCCAAGCTGGACTCAATGATATCAGGGAATGACACCCTGACCCAGGGTTCTGGTTCATGAGGACACCTCCTTATGGTCACTGAAGACATTTCAGCAGCACCTGGTTTCCTGGAGAACAAGGAGATCTTCCTGTGCAGGATGGGGCGGGCCTACCCAGGAGCTGTGTTGGCTTTCATCTCAGAAGTGCTGAGGGTCCCTCGGGCCCTCCCCTTTCTCCAGGATGCCCTGGCTGAGTCTCCACATGGAGTTGCACCAGCTCCGGGGACCTGTGGGGAGGCCTAGGGCAGATGACAGAC
This sequence comes from Pteropus alecto, assembly GCF_000325575.1. Classification (NCBI taxonomy): domain Eukaryota; kingdom Metazoa; phylum Chordata; class Mammalia; order Chiroptera; family Pteropodidae; genus Pteropus; species Pteropus alecto. Next base: position 4,636 of record NW_006435970.1, read on the forward strand.
CCAGGGACACAGATGACTTGGATGCCACACCCCAGTACTGTGTTCAGGGAAGCACAGGACCCCGGGGGGTTCAGCCCTTTGGGTTGACTGTAGACAGTAATGTGATGTCTCCGTGGAAATCTCCAGAAGCACCATCTTCTGTGAGATCAGATTATGGCACTGTTCAGCTTCTCTCAGCTGTTTCGCAATCTTTAAAAACTGCAGGCATGGTGGAGATACCAACTGGATCGTGACTGCAAGGGCTTTGTGAGCCCTCCTGCACTGTGCACATGTCACGACCTGGGGAATGCCTATTCCAAGGGCCTGGGCCCATTCCTTTGAAGTGTAACCCTCCCGGAGCCCCTGTGTCCCAGGTTCTGAGGGAGGGTAGGAGCCTAACTTGAGCGGGGCCTTTAGAACCAACATGTAAAAGTGCCTCCAATCGGGATTTCATGAGAACGTTTACATTTCTTCTTTGTAAGGCCAATCAGCAAACACAATGGCCAATGATTCCCGCACCCTCCCCCTTACCTTCTCCCAACCTTTTGTTTCAGGGCGTTGGGTTAGGTCTCTCTGCCCTTTGGCATGGTCTTGAATAAAGTCCTCCTTGCTCCTTGACCTGTCTAGTGCAAGCTTTTTATTGAGGCATAATTGACATCTACATTATCTTGATTTCAGGTGTGCAACGTAACAAATCGATATTTGTATCCACTGGGAAATGGTCCTCACAATGAGTCCAGTTAACAGCCATCACCACAGAGTTACAAACTCTTTCCAAAATTCCTCTCTGTGGATGAGAACTTTTAAGATTTACTCCCTTAACAAATCTAGCATATGCAACATAGTGATTTGAACTATAGTGACCATGCTGTAAATTATATTCCCACCTCTCAGAACGAGAAGTTTGTATGTTTTGAACACCTTCCCTCATTTCTCCCATCCGCTACTGTCACCCTGCCTCTGGCAACCACCACTCACCAATCCATTCTCTGTCTCTATGAATTTAGTTGACTCAGGTATTTATAGTTTGTTTTTTGGTTAGGTTTTTTCGTTAGAATCCACATATAAGTGAAATCATGTCGTATGTGCCTTTCTCTATCTGATATATTTCACTTAGCATTGACCTTAAAGTCCATTTCTATTACCGCAAATGTCCACTGCCACGTCAGCTCCCCACAGGCTGGCACTTGATGCCCCTGTCCATGCCCCAGCCCTCCCTGGCCTCGAGCTCAGGACAGACGTCAGTGTCCTCACTCTTTGCTTCCTTTGTTGTTTTTACAAAGTCCACGTGCCTGACTGAACAGAGGCCATAGATTGAACCTGGGATATGGGAAGTAGTCTCTTCCTGTTTCTCTTTCCTTTCTTGCTCCTTGTGGATTCTGGGATATTTGGCTGGAATCCTTAGAGACCGACCAGAGGTGGATAGTGGGTAAGCAAGGTGGGTGTAGAGGGGTACCACGGAGGGGTGGGGTATGCTCAGAGTCAAGATGAGAAATTCAAAAGCCTGTGTGGGGTTTCAGGTTGTTGGACTAGGATTGGGTTTAAGGGGGCCACATGGGAGGGTCCTTGGGGGTTGTAGTGGGGCTGAGGGATCTGAGTGGGGGGCTGGCCTACCCATTGAGGGAGAAACAACTGCAGTTGGCCCAGTAAAGTGAAGGTGTCATTCTTCCAGTCTTGGATGGGCGTGAGGGGTGAGACACTGGGTTGGGGCAAAGGATACTGTCTTTGAAGACTCTGGTTAGCGT
>NW_006435970.1:6628-8691 GCF_000325575.1 Pteropus alecto
GTGTCATCAGAGACAAGAGGGAGTAGCAGATGGATGGACTGACAGGAGAGAGGGGACCGAGGACAACGGGGACAGGGAGATGAGCATCCCGTGGGGGGTGGCTAGGAGTCTGGAGAATGACGAGGCCTTGGAGGACGGGGGACACCATGAACACAGAAGACAACAGGAAGTTGGGGATTCGAGTCAGGAAGGGAGTCTGAGTGCTGGGTAGTCAGACTATCAGAGGGATCGGGATGGAGCCTGGGGAGGGTGTGACGCAGGGCAGGGTTGAGGGTGAGGACCACATTGAGGGCCAGAGGTTTCCAGTCTCCAATTCTGACCAGGTAGAGACATGGCTCCCGTAGCTCGTCTGGGCACAGCAGTATCCGCATCGTCTGGGAGAGGTGTGAAAAGCCAAAACTCACACCTGTACAACCAAGACCTGCTTCAGCTCAGCCCACAAGTTGGCCTTGGCCCAGGGGATTTGTGTATGAGCTGATAGGAACCTGGGGACAGTTGAAGGAGTTGCCGATAGGAGAGGAATCTAAGCCAGGAACAAAACAAGTGTCCCATGTTGCATGTGATATTAATCGAGACCGGTCTTTCCATGCCTAGAAGCTTGACTGTGTATAGGGCCCAGGCTGCTGATCTTTCGTGACCCACAGCTGGGTTTATTTAGCTGATTTCTCCTGAGTTCTCTCTCTTGCCTGTCCATGATCACCCACTTCCGCTAAGCTGGCGTGAAAATTAGATTCAATTGGGCTCCTTGCAGATCTGAGAAGGAGCCCCAAATGGAGGCTCTGGAACAAATGCAGACATGGATGGGCTTGAGCGGTAAGACACTGGGTATGGAGGAAATCCCATCAGGAAAGGACCAGAGAGTCAGGCTGTCTATCTATGGTGGATTGAATGTGCCCCCCAAAACACATGCCTATATTTTAAACCCCAGAACATGTGAATGTGATCTCACTAAAAAAATTTCCTTGCACATATAAGAACATCAAGTTAAGAATCTCAAGATGCAGACATGGTTCCATAGTGTAGCAGTTAGCACGTCTGCTTTACAAGCAGAAGGTCCTGGGTTCTCACCCCAGTGGAGCCACGATCCATGGTGTACAGCCATGTCACGCTGTCTGATCTCGGAAACTAAGCAGGGTTGGGCCTTGGATGGGAGACCACCTAGAAAGACCAGGTGATGTAGGCATTAAACAAAAAAAAGAATCTCAAGATGTGATCTTCTTGGATTATCCCGGTGAGTCCTAAACATAATGAGACACAGAAGATGAAAAGAGACACAGAGGAGAAGGCCACGTGCAGATGGAGGCAGAGCTGGGAGTGATGGAGCCACAGTCAAGGATGCCCACAGCCACCGAAACATGGGAGACGAAAGACATGCAATCTCTCCATGAGCCTCGGGAGGGAACACGGTCCTGATGATACTTGGATTTTGGGTTTTTGGCCTCCAGAATGTCAGAGAATCCCTTTCTCTTGTGTTAATAGACACAGTTTGTGGTACTTTGTTATAGCAGCCACAGAAGCTGATGCATTGTCCTCGTCAAGAATGAGGAGACCAACCCCCAATACAAACAGAGACAGCCCCGTCTCCCCAGCATTAGCTCCCTAGTCCCTCAAGATCCTGTGTGGCTCTAAGGGGAGACTTAAGCGCTTGTGGGTGTCACAGTCTCAGCTCCATGCCCTGACCACTTCTGCACCCTCATCCTGTTCTGGTCTGAGCCCATCATGCTGTCTGGGTCACTAGGACAGTCACTGACTCTCTCGTCCCTCCTGCATTCAGACTCAGTCTCCTCTCGTACAGAGGGGCTTCCCTCACCCCGGGAAGGTCAGGATGCAGGATGGACACTTGTCCTGGAAACCCCAACATGCGGGGTGAGGAGTTGGTTATTGTTACCTCCAGTGGGAATGGATCAGGGGATGGTCTTTGGTATCACTTTTTGAAGATGATATCGATTTGTATATAATCAATGCATTTACGTTATTCTTTTTGATGTTACAAAACATCTCATATTTGGTCACTGAATTGATCATAGCAAAATATCTGCCTAATGATTGTCAGGGCCCAAAAC
>NW_006435971.1:0-412 GCF_000325575.1 Pteropus alecto
TCTTTCAGACTCACTGCCCCACCTGGGACGATTGCTAAAAGCTTTTAATTACCCCCTTCGCCTAGGAAGAACGCGGAGCATTTGGACAAAAGATAGCTGTGGGAGGGAGGAGAGTTGAAGAAGCACAGGAACAGATTGAGGAGGAATTTCCCTCTACTCGCCCAGACTGGTGACACAATTCTCAGGCAGGGAGAACGGCATTAAATGGGTACCACCGGATTCTAATTAGGGGAATTAGGATGGCTGCTCATCAGTCAACTAACCTTTCTAAGGTAACTGAAGTTATACAGGGACCTCAGGAATCCCCTGGAGCATTTCTTGAATGAAGCATACCGGGTATACACCCCCATTGATCCTGAGGCCCCTGAGAAGCAAGCGCAATTAATATAGCCTTTGCTACTCAGGCAGCCCC
>NW_006435972.1:0-1263 GCF_000325575.1 Pteropus alecto
GACGAGCAGGAGACGGTTCTTGGTCATGCTGGGGATACCCTCGAGCTCTGATTCATGAGCCCATGGCTGAACATGTGGTCCCAGCCTCCCTCACACACACACTCATCCCTGTGAATACGCTCCTTCTCAGGCTGATGGAGAGAACTGTCTAGGCTTCTGTGTGGAATGTACAGTTCTGGTTCATATGGATTTCTGTTTGCCTCTTACTGATAGCTCATAGGGGAGGGATTGTCACTCTTTTTTGAAAAATCTTAAAGTGTATGGGGAGAGGAGGGCCTTTTTATAGCTGTTACTCGTGAAATGAGGATTGTGGATGATGTTATCCTTTTTTTTTTAATGGCAAAGGGAACATAATATGAACTTTTCCTTTTTTTTTTATGGCAAAGGGAACATAATATGAACTTTTCCTTTTCATCATTTTAAACTGTACACCTCATCTGTCTACATGCTCTGTGTGACAACCATAAAAGATTTGTCCAACACGGGGAGCAGAATTTGGGCAGCAAACTTAACTGGAACTTGCACTGAGATTTTTGGGTCTTTTATTGACCATAGGTTTCTTGTCTGCAGCCTCTGGTTCGGTGTTGCTTTGAAATTCAATCTGAAAATCTGTGCCTTTGAATTGTGGTGTTTAGACCATAGCTTAAATATGATTAGTCATATAGTTTAATTACATCATCTCGCTAGATTTTTATTCATTCCATCTTTTCCATGTTCCCTTTTCCTCTTTTACCTCTGTTTTTTTTATTAATTGATCCTCTCTTGTGATTCCATTTTATGTCCATTTTAGTATTAGTTATAAGTCTTTGCCATGTTTTTGTCTGTAACTTGGGAAAGTCTCCATTCAGGTGATATTATATCACGTGACACGATGTATGGAACTTTTTATTTCTGTCTCTTTAAGGTTTTCTATTTTTCATTTTGCAGTCATTGTCATACATGTTACTTTTACCTACCTTATATATTCTAGCATACATATTTGTTATATTTATCTTTTGATATTGAATTAATTTTTGAAGATGTTTAAATAATAGAGTCTTAATGTTGGTTCTTTGAGTCAGCGTTTCTAAGGTTTACTTTTATTTTTGCTGATTAATACTTTTTCCACGATCCTTTCTTCTGCCTGAAGGGTGCCCGTTACTATTTCTTGCATTAAAATTCTGCTGATGATTAATACTGCCAGTTATAGTGCATCTGAAAATTTTAATTTAGTTTAATAGTTTATTTGGTCCTGTGACTCACTGATTCTCTTTTCATTTATAA
>NW_006435973.1:0-417 GCF_000325575.1 Pteropus alecto
TTTTTAATTTGTTTATATGATGTATCACATTAATTATTTGCATATGTTGAACCATTTCTGTTCCTCTAGGATGAAGCCCATTTGTTCGTGGTGTATAATCTTTTTAATATGTTGCTGTATTCGGTTCACTAGTATCTTATTTAGGATTTTTGCCTCTGTGTTCATGATAGATATTGGTCTGTAGTTTTTTTTGTGTGTGTTATCTTTACCAGGTTTTGGTATCGCAGTAATATTTGCCTCCTAAAATGAGTTGGGAAGTATTGCCTTCTCTTCAATTTTTTGTAAGAGTTTGAGGAGAATAGGTATTAAATCTTATTTGGATGTTTGGTGGAATTCAGTGGTGAAGCCATCTGGTCCTGGACTTTCCCTCTTTGGTAGTTTCTTGATGATTGTTTCAATTTCCATACTGCTAATCAG
>NW_006435974.1:0-548 GCF_000325575.1 Pteropus alecto
CTTCATAAATTTTGGATATTAACCCTTTATCAGATATACCATAGGCAAACATCTTCTCCCAGTTAGTAGGCTGTCTTTTTGTTTTGTTGATGGTTTCCTTTGCTGTGCAAAAACTCTTTAGATTAATGTAGCCCCATTTGTTTATTTTTCCTTTTGTTTCCCTTTCCCAAGGAAATATATCAGAAAAAAAAAATTACTAATAGCAGTATCAGAAAGTTTACTGTCTGTTTTCTTCTAGAAGTTTTATGATTTCAGGTCTTACATCTGTCTTTAATCCATTTTGAATTTATTCTTGTATATAATGGTAAACAGTGGTCCAGTTTCATTTGTTTGCATGTACCCGTCCAATCTTCCCAACACCATCTGTTGAAGAGACTGTCTTTATCCCACTGTATATCTTTGCCTCCTTTATCATACATCAAATGACCATAGAGACATGGATTTATTTCTGGGCCCTCTATTCTGTTCCATTGATCAATGTATCTGTTTTTATGTTAATACCATGCTGTTTTGATATAGATGGCCAACAGATATATGAAAAGATGCTC
>NW_006435975.1:0-544 GCF_000325575.1 Pteropus alecto
ACATCTAAAACTCAACAAAAAAACACCCAAACTGCGCGCCAGCACTTCTGAGTGTGGGACGTATGCATAAGAGCTGCCACAGGTCAGAACCCTGTGTGTCGGGCGGTGGACTGGGAGAAATAAAGAAGCTACCTCTTGCAGCTGCCGGAGCTACCTGTAGGAGAAGGGGAAGGGGGGAAGGTATGACGAATTCCCTATACAGTCCTGCCTGAGAGAGTTGTGAGTTCCATGCAGCCGATGGCAGGGCCCAGTCATCAGGGCAGAAAGCAGAGAAGCAGGACACCAGAAAAACAAGTTGATTTTTACTGGCCGTGCTTGCAAAACTGAGGCTGAGCTGCAGCCTCCAACCCCAACCCAAAGGGTCCCTCCTTCCACACCCTCTGAGACTGATCACTGTGGACCCCCAGGGGAATCTGAGCAAATACTGCTGAGACTGTTGCTGAGACTGACAGGGACTGAAACTGAGGGTAGCAAGCATGATTAAATATCTACAAGAAAATGAAAAAGCGTTATTGAGGCTTTATATAAAGCAGGGATCCAAGAG
>NW_006435976.1:0-861 GCF_000325575.1 Pteropus alecto
TGAAGAATACACTGCAAGAGTTGAAAAATGAAATACCAAGTTTGAGAAATAGAATCAACTAAATGGAGGAAAGGATCAGTGATATTGATGACAGAAATCTAGAAATCAATCAGAAAGAAGAAAAGAGAAACCGAAGAATGAAAAATAATGAAAGAGAAATTCAAGAACTAGCAGAGACCATCCGGAGAGGAAACATAGAAATAATCAGCATTATCAAGGGCGAAGAAAAGGAACAGGGAATAGAAAGCATTTTCAGACAAATAGTGGATGAGAATTTCCCAAAACTAAGGAATAAGCTGGAGCTTGGAATTCAAGAAGTCAACAGAACACCCAATTATCTCAACCCAAAAAGGCTTTCACCAAGACACATTGTATTAAAATTATCAAAAAACAACAACAAAAAAAGAATTCTCAAGGTAGCCAGGGAGAAAAAAAAAATGGTAACTTATAAATGAAACCCATTAGATTACCCTTGGACTTCTCAGGGCAAACCTTAAAAGCCAGAAAGGAATAGAAGCAAATATTTAAACTATTAAGCGAATGGAACTACCAGCCTAGAAAAAAGTATCCAGCTAAACTCTCACTTAGACATTAAAGAGAAATTAAAAATTTTCCAGAATACAAAAATTGAGGGAATTCTCCAATACGAGGCCTGCGATACAGAAAACACTAAAAGGGATCAGTTCACCTAAAATAAAATGATCAGAACAAAAATATATAATTAAGAGTAAAGTGACTATCAGGCAAAAAGAAGCAGAGGAGTGCAACACTTACTAAGAACAAGGCATTACAAACTTAAATAATAAGAAGAGAGTTGTTATTACACGATAGTAATGAACGTTCAGCATACATAGAAACAAA
>NW_006435977.1:0-644 GCF_000325575.1 Pteropus alecto
TTTCTGTTTGGATGATCTCTCCATATCTGACAGTGAGGTATTTAAGTCCCCTACCACAATGGTGTTTTTTGTCTGTTTCTCCTTTTAGTTCTGTTAGTAGTTGCTTTACATATTTCGGGGCTACCTGATTGAGAACATAGATATTAATAAGTGTTATGTCTTCTTAGTTCATGATTTCCTTTATCAGTATGAAGTGTCCCACAATATCTTTCTTTATCTTTTTTATTTTGAAGTCTATTTCATCTACTCCCACTATTCCATGAATGCCATTTGCTTGAAATACCATTTTCTACCCTTTCACTTTGAGATTATATTTGTCTTGGAGCTGAGATATGTCTCCTGGAGGTAGCATATGGTTGGGTTTTGGTTTTTGATCCATTCCACAACTCTGTGCCTTTTTATTGGTGAGTTCAATCCATTTACATTTAGGGTGATTATTAAAATATGAGGTCTTCTTATAGCCATTTAATCTTTTGCTTTCTGGTAGCTCAGTGTTTCCATTGCTTCCTTGTCCTTGTGCATCTGTATTCTTTATTTTGGTTGACTTTTGTGGGTTTTCCCTCTGGTTCTTCTTGTTTTATGTTATATACAATGGTTCTTATTCTTTGGTGTGTGGTTACAATTATGAATATGTAAAGGATAGT
>NW_006435978.1:0-330 GCF_000325575.1 Pteropus alecto
AACAGTCTCATTCCTTCTTCTTCAGATTCGCAACAGGTAAAGTCATTTGCCTTTATTTTATTTCTTGGTTTCTTGTGCTAAAAGTTGAATTTTCTTGTTCTCCAATAAATGCATTTAAGCGACTTTCTCCTGAGAACTGGTTTTGCTTCGTCCCATGGGTTGCGGTGTGTGGTGCTGTCATTCGGAGTCTGAAATGGTTTCCGATCTTTTTTAACGTGAGACGTGAAGGAAGAGGTCTCAGCATCCTTAGGGGATACTTTTAGATATTCACTCTTAAGTTCTAACGAGGTTGCATTGTGGTCTGAGAATACGGACGGTAAGATTTACTTT
>NW_006435979.1:0-390 GCF_000325575.1 Pteropus alecto
ACATCCATATTAATAATAAGGGGGTTCATGGCTCTGAGAAAAGAGTCAGGTAGGAAAGCTAGTTAGGGATTTTTCAGGTCCGCCTGCAAAGACTCTGAGGTCATCCTATCCTAGAAGGGGTCAGCCCTAATCCACTCACAATTAAGCAAGCCAAAATGCATTTTTTTAACTCATACAAAGAAACAAATAAGCAGAGAATTAAGTACCAGTTTAAACCAGTCGCTCACACCTGTGCATTGAAGGGCCCCAACAACCTTCAACTCACCTGAGCCTCACTATACCATCATTATAATGTGATGCATATGCCCAGAACAGACTGAATTCTGGGAATGAACATACGCAGAAAGCAAATGACAAATCACTGAGTCCTGTCAATCTTAATTGTCAATC
>NW_006435980.1:0-886 GCF_000325575.1 Pteropus alecto
CAGCTGAACCCCTCTCAAGACTGTGCCACTGGACAAATAGGTCACAAATCCACACTAATAAGACTGGGAGACTTAGGAGCTTTGCTTAGTACATAGAAACAGACACAGAAAGGCAGCCAAAATGGGAAGATAAAGAAGCAGAAGCCATTTGAGAGAACAGAACAGAGATCCAGATATAATAGAATCAAGTAATCTAACAGATGCAGAGTTCAAAACACTGGTTATAAAGATGCTCAGTAAACTTTTGGGAAGTGTAGAGAACTCCAACAAAGAGATAAAAAATATAAAAATAGAAATGGAAATTATAAAAGAGAACCAGTCTGAAATGAAGAATACATTATCTGAGATGAGAAGTATATTAAATAGAATAAACAAAGTGAATAAAGAAGAGGATCAAATGCCTTATCTAGAGGACGAGAAAGCCAAAGACACGCAATCCGAATGGCATAAGATAAGATGGCGAGACTTTAAAAATAATTTAAGGAGAATATGGGACACTATCAAGGGTCCAAATATTTGTCTGATTGGTGTAACTGAAGAAAATCAAGATGTTGAACAGCTGTTTGAAGAAATAATGATGGAAAACTTCCCTAACCTGGTGAAGGAAATGGACATAAAACGCCGGGAAGCTCAGAGAATCCCAAAAACCAGGGATCCAAAGAGGCCCGCACCAAGACACATCATAATTAAAATGCCGATGTTTAAATACAAAGAAAGAATGTTAAAAGCAGCAAGAGAAAAACAGTTACTTATAAGGGAGCACCCATAAGACTGGCAGCTGATTTTTCAAAAGAAACTCTGCAAGACAGAAGGCCTTGGCAAAAAAATATTCGACAGGATGAAGACCCTGAATCTACATCCAAGAATAATTTATCCAGCAAAGCTA
>NW_006435981.1:0-611 GCF_000325575.1 Pteropus alecto
ATCCTTACTAGGAACAGGGCATTATAAGCTTAAAACAAGAAAACAGATTTGCTATGGCAAGATAGTAATGAACGTTCAGCATACATAGGGACAAACTGAGAAAACAGTGACTGAAAAGGGGAGGATTCAAAGATCCAAATTCGCAAAGGGGAGTGGAGATAAGGCACATGCAGAAGAAAAGGGATGACTATATACCTATTCTTTACATATTCGTAATGGTAACCACATGCCAAAGATTCAGAACCGAAGCATATAACATAAAACAAGAAGAACCAGAGAGAAAACCCACAAAACCTAACTGAAATAAAGAAAATAGAAACACAAGGACAAGGAAGCAATGGAAGCACCAAGCTAAAGTGGCTATAAGAAGACCTCATATTTCAATAATCACCACCCACAAAAGCCAACCAAAATTTTAAAAAAAAAAAACAGAAACACAGGACAAGGAAGTAATGGAAACACTGAGCTACCAGAAAGCAAAAGATAAAATGGCTATAAGAAGACTTCATATTTCAATAATCACCCTAAATATAAATGGACTGAGCTCTCCAATAAAAAGGCATGGAGATGGAGATTGGATGAAAAACAAAACCCAACCATATGCTGCCTCC
>NW_006435982.1:0-521 GCF_000325575.1 Pteropus alecto
TATTTGACATTTCTTTCCTGGAGTAACAACTGTAAAGGTAAATACAAATTAGAAAAGAAAAATAAACAATTGGGGGGGGGTGCAAAAAGAGAAAGAGATTCCCCTTTCTTTCAGTGCATTTTCTTTAGGAAAGGTGTTTTTGTACATTCTTTCTCTGTCCCTTTGAGAAGTATGTTAAATAAATTTAACCAAGGAGGTGAAAGATCCGTACACTCGAAACTATAAAAACCTGATTAGAGAAAGGGAAGAACACATGAATAAATGAAAAGATATCTTGTTTCCACGGATCAGAAGAATTATTATTGTTAAAATATTCATACTGCTCAAAGTGATCTGTAGATTCAATGTAATCCCTATCAAATTCCAATGGCATTTTCCACAGAAATGGAAAAAAGCCCTACAATTTGTATGAGACCACAAAATACGCTGAATAGCCAAAACAAACTTGAGCAAGAAGAAGAAAGTCAGATGTATCATACTGATTTAAAAATATATTACAAAGCTATAGTAATCAAAACTGT
>NW_006435983.1:0-1216 GCF_000325575.1 Pteropus alecto
ATACCCACACATACACCAGTTTCCATATACCACACACATGTATACACACTGCATTTACTCCACACATACCACATGTGCACATACATATGCATGTCGTGCACACATGTGTGTGCGCCATGTACACTGCACACATGTGTACACTGCGCCATGTACCATGCACACATACCACACATATGCACATCCCATATACACTCCATATATCCACACCACACATATCTATACATAGCATATCTACCCTCACACCAGTTAACACTTCACATACACCACACATGTGCACACTCACTCTCACACACACACACACACACACACACACACTCACTGCATTCAGTGTGGCTTTAATTCCTCCAGAGTGACCAGTTCTGAGCGAGCCCAGCCAAAGGTGATTGTTTCCTTGGAAGGCCTCTAGAAACCTAATTTCTAATTTCTGTGGCTCTTTTTACAGAAAAACCCAAGACTTTTTTCCAGCTCTATTGAGATGTAACTGACAAATAAAACTGTAACATATTTAAAGTGTACAATGTGATATACATATATATTGTGAAATAATTACTGCGATCAAGTTAATTAATACATCCATCACCTCGCAGTTATCTTTTTTTTTTGAGGGGGGGAGGTGAGAATACATTCCTAGCAATTTCAAAAATACAATACAGTATTAACGATAGTCAACATGCTATACACTAGGATCCTTGGAACTTACTCATCTTATAACTGAAAGTTTATACCCTTTGGCCAAAATCTCCCCACTTCCTCCACCCCTCCTGGCAACCACCGTTCCATGTTTCGATGACTTTGACTTTTTTTTGATTCCACATATAAGTGATACCAAGCCGTATTCTTCTTTCTCTGCCTAGCTTTACTTAGCATAATGATGCCCTCCAGGTCCATCAATGTTGTCGCAGATGGAATGATTTCCTTCTTTTGCATGGCTGAATAATATTCCATTGTATACAGATTCCACATTTTCTTTATTCATTCATTAGTCAACAAATAACTTAGGTTATTTGTCAACAAATAACTTAGGTTATTTCCATACCTTGGCTATTGCGAATAATGCTACAGTGAACACAGAAGTGCACATCTCTCTTCAAGATAGTGATTCCATTTCCTGTCTCTGGATATGTATCCAGAAGTGGAATTTCTGGATGATACGGTATTTCTATTGTTAATTTTTTGAGGACCCTCTGTACTGTTTTCCATAGTGGCTATACCAATT
>NW_006435984.1:0-1136 GCF_000325575.1 Pteropus alecto
GCCCAGAGGAAGGCTCAGAAAAGATCTGAGAAGACTTTCAGTTACATATCAGTCTGATTCTTAGCACAGAGACAATCTTCAACAATAGAAAAAGAAGAACAAAAAACAAAAAACCCATAAAACAATAAACACTAGTAAAGGTGAAAACCTGATTCCCAGAATTACCTCATTATTAGATTCAAATGTCCAGTTCAACAAAAACTCATGAAGCATACAAAGCCACAGGAAAGTATGGCCGATTAATGAAAAAAAAGAAATCAACAAAAATTACCCCTGAAAAAGAACTGAGGGAATATATACTAGACAAAGACTTTAAAATAGTCATTGAAACTGTGTGTACATTGTTTGCAAGCACTCTTGGTGGCAAACCTGCAATTTCTGATTCCACAGTCTTTGTTTTCTTCATGAGTCTGTTGAGCAACAGATGCAGAGCTGCAAATCTTTGTGATTACCCTGACAGGCAAGACTATCACTATTGTGGTTGAACACAGTGACATCACTGAGAATGTCAAAGCCTAAATCTAGACAAGGAGGGTATCCCTCCTGACCACCAGCATCTGACGTTTCTGTTCAAACCTCTGGAGAAGGGCCACACTCTGTCAGACTTCAACTCCCAGAAATAATCCACCATGCACTTGGCATCTCGCCCATGGAGTGACATCAATGAGCCTTTCCTCAACCAGATCCCCGGGAATACATCTGCCACAAGATGTGCCACAAGTGTTTTGCTTGCTGCATCCCCTGTCAACAGCTGTAGGAAGACATGCAACCACACCAACAACCTGCGACTCAGAGGAAGGTAAAATGAAGCCTTTCCACCGGCTACTCCATTGTCCGTAGGAATGCCAACTGCAGAAGCCTAATAGTCCGGGGGTTTCAATAATATTAGAAAAAAAAATACAAACTGTCTTAAAGATGCTCAAAACACTAAAAGAAATGTAAAAAGTTAAGAAATCAATGTGTAAACAAAATGGAAATATAAGTTAGGAGATATAAACTCTAAAAAAAAATAAAAACAAAAGAATTCTGGAGTTCGAAGGTACAATAACTGAAATGAAATATTCGCTAAGGGAATTAAAGGCAGTTTTGAGCAGGCAGAAAGAAGAATCAGCAAACTTAAAGCTAGGAAAATGGAA
>NW_006435985.1:0-420 GCF_000325575.1 Pteropus alecto
ATGCTGCTATGAACATCGATGTACAAATATCTTTTAATATATGGGTTTTCAAGTCTTTGGGTAAATATCCAGTAGAGGGATTGCTGGATCATATGGTAGATCGATTCTTAGTTTTTTGAGGAACATCCATGCTGTTTTCCATACTGACAGTACCAATTTACAGTCTGACTAGCAGTGTATGAGGATTCCTTTTTCTCTGCACCCTCTCCAACATTTGTTATTACTTGTCCTATTGATAATAGCTATTCCAACAGGTGTGATATGGTATCTAATTGTGGTTTTGATTGGCATTTCCCTAATAGCTAGCGATGTTGAGCATCTTTTCAAATATTTGTGGGCCATTTGTATGTCCTCTAGAGAAAAGTGTCTGCTCAGGTCCTCTGTTCATTTTTTGATTGGAACATTTGTTTTTTTGTTGTT
>NW_006435986.1:0-1008 GCF_000325575.1 Pteropus alecto
CTGGTTGGGTGTCCTTGGCTTCCCCAACCTCCATATCAATGTTTCGATCCTCTTCTTCCTCTACTCTGTTGATTCTCTCTAATATACTGTTCATCTTAGATAATGTATTCTTCATTTCTGATTCTAAAATTCTAATAATTCTAAAATTATTAAAGGCTTCCCTTTACTTTGTTAAAGTTCTCACTGAGTTCATCTACACTTCCATTAATTTATCAAATATCTTTATAACTAGTGTTTTGAACTCTGCTTCTGTGAGATTGTTTGACTCCATTTTTCCATGATTTGTGTTCTAGTCTTTCATATGGTTTCTGTTTCTTTGTCTTCCAACTTTGGCTGCCTTTCTGTGTCTGTTTCTACGTACTTATCAAAGCTCCTAAGTTTCTTGGTCTTATTAGTGTGGCATTTTGTAATAGGTGTCCAGCAGCACAATCCTTAGATGCTCCAGCTGCAGGCCAAGTTTAGCCCCAGCTAAACTTGCAATCAAGCAATCCACAGATGCCGTGCCTATAGTTGGCTCAGTAAACCATGCCAAAAACTGAGGTCAGCTGCTACCAATGTGAATCTTGGTGCTGCTCAGCAAGTGGCACAGGACTCACATAGGACACAACTAAATGTAGCTTGGGTAGGGCCATGAGTTCGGGGATGCAGAGTTTTAGAGAATCCTCTGGGAAGAGTGACTTCTGTTATTCAGTTTGATGATATCTCAGCTGTGGTAGCAGTGCTTCTGCACACTGGTAGGCAGGAGGGCTCAAAAGAGAAGCAATAGACATCACCAGCACTTCTGCCTGGTAGAAGGCCTTGCCTCTGGCCCTCGCTCCGACAACTCAGTCCCTCTGGTATCTGGCACTGGTGCTCAGAGCGAGCAGGTCTATCACTGTGAAAGTCCAGACATGGACATGGTTGCTTTAAGAGGCATCTGAACCTGCCAGTTGCAGCCCCATACCCTCTGTCCCACTTAGCCAGTTGGGACCAGGCAGCCTCACATCTTTGCCCCAACCTACCTTCAAC
>NW_006435987.1:0-306 GCF_000325575.1 Pteropus alecto
AAATTATTTGCCCATATAAAGATGGATTTACTTCTGGAGTCTCAACTCTGTTCCACTGGTTTGCGTGTCTGTTTCTCTGCAAATACCATGCTATTTTGATTACTGTGGCTTTGCAGTATAATTTGAAGTTGGGCAGAATGATGCCTCCAGCCTCATTCTTTTTTTTCAGGATAGCTCTGGCAATTCAGAATCTTTTGTGTTTCCGTACAGATCTGATGAATTTTTGTTCCATTTCTTTAAAAAATGCTGATGGGGATTGCATCAAATCTGGATAATGCTTTAGGTAATAATGTCATTTTAACTATG
>NW_006435988.1:0-491 GCF_000325575.1 Pteropus alecto
TTGTGGTTGCACCTTCGACACATACGGATTTCATTATGTGTCTACACATAGTCTTAACAGAATTTACCGAATGACCCAGTATCCCCAGAAAGGAATGTGGTATTCACCACACTAACCTGTTCTAAAATTCTTGCTGAAAGTAGATTTCATAAGGAAGGACAAAAATGGGCGGAGGGCAAAATTCGGGATGCTGAGTGAAGTTCGGTGGAACAGAGAATCAGCCCCGTATGGCCCCGTCCACCCTAAACATCTGCTGCGAGCTCGCGGCTCCAGGCTCCGATTGGCTGAGGGCGCCCGAACCTGCTGGGCGGGTCCTTCACCAAGGCGCGCTCGAGATCAAGAAACGACCCCCGCGAGGCCCTCTGAGATGGCCCAAGGCTTCGTGACGCACAGTCACGGGACCCGGAGCTGCCAATCCCGCGGGCTGGGGCGGGGCCTACTGCAGGTCACGTGGAGACCCGCTCACCGGCCACGCCCTCAGCCCAGGACTG
>NW_006435989.1:0-475 GCF_000325575.1 Pteropus alecto
GATGATTGGATAAAGAAGTTATAGTTTATATATACGATAGAATATTACTCAGCCATTCAAAAAAAAAAAATGAAACCCTATCATTTGCAACGACACAGATGGACCTAGAGGTTATTATGTTGAGTGAAATAAGTCAGACAGAGAAAGATAAATACTATATGATTTCATGTATATGTGAAATCTAGGAAACAAAAAGAACAAACTAATCAAAAACAGGCTCACGAATATAGAAGACAATCTGGGGATTGCCAGAGTGGTGGGGGATTAGAAAGGTGAGAGGATTGGGTGAAGGGTTAAAGAAGTGTAAGTTAGTGGTTAATAGATGGTCATGGAAATGGGGAGCATGGCATAGGGAATGCAATTAGCATTAATTAATTACTAGGTGGAGAGCCAGAGGAGAGAAAGAGTAATTAAGGGGATTGTTTTATAAATTATAGAATTGTCTGACCAATGTACTGTATACTTGAAACTAATT
>NW_006435990.1:0-924 GCF_000325575.1 Pteropus alecto
GTGAACTTAAAATTTGATTTATGAGGCCTTGAGTGACTCAGAGAACAGGAGGCAAGACTCGTGGAAGTTAGTCTAAAAAGATTTCTCTCCCCAAAATACTAAATTCTTACTATGAGGGTGAATGAAAAATTCATCTCTCCTTTCCAGCCACAACTGCCACAACCCCCACCCCACCCTCAAAACTGCAAGGAAAATTGCCTAGCTTAAAACTTGAGTTTGAGTGTAGTGGAGAAAAAACTTCCTTGAGAATTCATAACCAAAACAAACTCTCATTAGAGTTTGTATCTTTTATTCACATACCACCAATTTGTTCAACTCAGGGAGAAACCATAATATTCTGAATTTGTAAATATAATGGTCCTGAACTCTATCTAAATGAACAGAAACAACACAATTGAGAATTTGAGAAAAGTGATCATTGACTGATAATGTCCTAACACCCTCACAGAAGCAAACACGTTTTTTTCATCTTTATTGAAAGAGACAATTAGTTGCTTGTATTTACATTGCACAATTCGATGAGTTTTTTCAAGTATAGTTGGCATACAATAATATACCAGTTTCAATTGTATAGCAGTGATCAGAGACCCACATTATTCACAAAGTGATCACCCTACTGAATCTAGTACCCCTTTCTCCCTTACCTGTTTATTACATTATTAACCATCTTCCCCATGCTACACTCTGCATCTCCATGTCTATTCTACAACTATCCATTTGTACATCTTAATCCCTTTGCCTTTTTTGGCCCCTCCAACCCCTTCCCATCTCGTATCCCTCTAAATTTTCTCGGTATCTATGAGTTTATTTCCGCTTTTGTTGTTGTTGTTGTAGTTGTTGTTGTTGATGATGATTTTCTACTTTAGATTCCACGTCTACACAAAATCAGGTGACATTTGTCTTTCTCTATCTGACCCATTTCAT
>NW_006435991.1:0-289 GCF_000325575.1 Pteropus alecto
ACACCACATAAATAAATTAAAAAATAAGAATCATTTGATCAATCAATAGATGCAGAAAAAGCCTGAGACAAGATACAGCATCCATTTATGATCAAAACACTTAACAAAATTGGTATAGTAGCAAAGTACCTTAACATAATAAAGGCTCTATATGACAATCCTTCAGCCAATGGTGAAAAACTAAAAACCTTCCCTCTAAGATCAGAAACAAGGCAAGGCTGTCCGCTGTCTCTGTTATTCAGTATAACATTGGTGGCCCTAGCGAGTGCAATCAGACAAGAGAAAGATA
>NW_006435992.1:0-1835 GCF_000325575.1 Pteropus alecto
GCCATAATCATAATGTCCGTATTGTTGTACTTAAAACAGATAGTGTTTAGAACACCCAGTAATTATATTTTTTCTATTTATTCTCTATTTTCTAAATTTTCTTTATTGAACAAATGTTTATAATTTAAAAATCTAATACTCTTTATTATTTTTGTGCCAGACTAATATCGTTTCTGAAAGTATTTCAGAAAAATGAATTTGCCTTGTACGTCGAAAAATAATGATCAACTACAAAAATATATTCAAGATTGGTGATACTACTGAATTGGTTTGGAGAAATGACTCAAATCTTCTATGTAAGGACTTACTTAAAACCAAGCCTCCTATAATTTCCATCACTTAAAACAGATAAAGAAATAACGTCCATTTCTGGCTAAGATTCTGGCTAAGGTCTCAGAGAGCCAGTCTTCTTGTTGCAAACACTAGAAAAACTTGGATACATTTAAAAAGTTATATTTTAGAAGCATTATATGGTTGTGGAATTAAAAAGAATATATAACAGTGTCAAAATTAAGGCTTAGTTGGAGAGAGAAAACTCTCATGATTATTCAAAGTAGCTTATAACCTTTTGCAAGTACAAACTCGTTGCGATAACATGTTACTGCATAACAACATACGTTGATGTATCATTGGTTGATTCAAAGAGTAAACACGATTGTATCATTGGTCAATGATGCCTGTTTCTCTCTCTCAAAACAAAATCTGAGCAATTTCCTATGTCATATAAATAGACAATAGATAGATGATTGATAAATGTTAGATAGATGATGATAGATGATAGATGATAGATAAATGATAGATAGTTGATAGATGAAAGATAGATAAGTAGATAGGTAGATAGATAGATAGATAGATAGATAGATAGATACATAGATAGATAGATAAATAGATAGATACATAGATGATAGATACATACATACATAGATGATAGATAGATACATAGATGATAGATGATAGAGACAGAGAGAAAGAGAAGGAGAAAGAAATGAAGTTGAGTATCTGTCCATATGTTTAGGGAATGATTTTCCTGTCTTTTCTGTGAACTGTTACTCCATCTGTTTAGTCCATTTTTCTATTTATGGTTTCTACTTCTATTTATATTTTCTATTATATTCAATATTTAAGAATAAGCCAAGGGCACTTTATTGAGATATTATTTGTAATTATTTTTTCTTTTATATCAATTCTGTTTGACTTCACTTTAGAGGTTTCCTTCTTATTATCATGCAGAATTATATATTTTCACAAAGGTTTTTCTGTTTTTCAATTTTTGGGTCCTGCATTCTAAATTTTGAGTTAAATTTTCCTTACTCCAAAGTTATAAAAACCTGTTCTCTAGAATGCTTATGTCATTTCACTCTCTAACATATTTAAACCAGTGTATCATTTGGACTTTTTTCTGCTGTAGAAGAATATACTAAGAAGAGCTTATTTTTCCTGTAATGCCGCCAAGTTTTTCCAATAGCATTTCTTTTTTATGTCCATACTTTGCCAATTTGGTATCCTCATTATATGATAAGTTGTCATTTGTATTTGACCTTATTCTGAAATTTCTACTCTGTGGCATCAGAAGGTCTCTCTAACCATGCATAATACTACACTGTGCTAATTATGAGGCTTTTGAATGTCCTCTCTCTGAGCAACTGCTGGATCATAGAATGAACAATATTTTGAAGGTGTCTTGAATATCTTTGATGAAACAGGTGGTTTTACCTACAGTAATTTAAATATTTAATCCCTCTTTTGTGAAAAAAAATCAGCCAAATCCCAAATAAAAAAGGTAAATATGAGCTACTTTACAGTGATATTAAGCTTTTGTTCATATTTCTAAATTT
>NW_006435993.1:0-1097 GCF_000325575.1 Pteropus alecto
AAAAGATTATAAGAAAATACTATGAGCAATTATATTTCAACAAATTTGAAAATCTGGAAGAAATAGATAAATTCCTAGAAATATACTATCTTCTATGACTGTCAAGAAAAAATAGAAAATCTGAACTGACCCATTACTACTAATGAAATCGAATCAGTAATCAAAATCTCCCCAGAAATAGAAGTCCTGGAGCAGATGGCTTCACAGGTAAATTTTACCAAAAACT
This sequence comes from Pteropus alecto, assembly GCF_000325575.1. Taxonomy (NCBI): domain Eukaryota; kingdom Metazoa; phylum Chordata; class Mammalia; order Chiroptera; family Pteropodidae; genus Pteropus; species Pteropus alecto. The sequence goes on from NW_006435993.1 coordinate 227, forward strand.
TCAAGAGTATGGAAGGCTCCCAAGCTCATTTTACAAGGCCACCATTACCCCGATTCCTCAACCAAAGATGTTACAAAAAAAAGAAAATTACAGCTCGATATCCCTGATGAACATAGATGCAAAAATCCTCAACAAAATATTAGCAAACCAAATTCAGCAATACATTAAAAAGATCATACACCATGATCAAGTGGGATTTATTCCTGGGATGCAAGTTTGGTTCAATATCCGCAAAAAATGTGATACACTACATTAACAAATTGAAAGATAAAACTTACATGATCACATCAATAGATGCAGAAAAATCATCTGACAAAACCTGGCATCCATTTATAATAAACGCTCTCAACAAAGTGGAAATAGAGGAAACATACCTCAACATAATAAAGGCCATATATGGCAAACCCACAACATCATACTCAATGGAGAAAAGCTGAAAGCATTTCCTTAAGATCGTGAATGAGACAGGATATCCACTTTCATCACTTTTATTTGGCATAGTATTGGAAGTCCTAGCCACAACAATCAGACTAGAAAGACATATAAGACATCCAAATTGGAAAAGAGGAAGTAAAACTGTCATTATTTGCAGATGACATGATACTATATATAGAGAACCCTAAAAATTCCACCAAAAAACTGTTAGAACTGATAAATGAATTCAGTAAAGTAGCAGGATACAAAATTAATATTCAAGATTCAGTGCATTTTTATACACCAATAATGAACGGAAAGGGAAGAAAACAATTATATTTATAATGGCATCAAAAAACTATAAAATATCTAGGAATAAATTTAACCAAGAGGTAAAAGACCTATACTCAAAAAATTATGTCACCGAAGAAAAAACTGAAAAGATACAAATAAATGG
>NW_006435994.1:0-836 GCF_000325575.1 Pteropus alecto
TGGACCAGTACTTAGAAAAATACAATCTTCTAGACTGAATCATGAAGTACTGGAAAATCTAAATAGACCGATCAGCAGTATGGAAATTGAAACAATCATCAAAAATCTACCAAAAAGTAAAAGTCCAGGACCAGACGGCTACACCAGTAAATTCTACCAAACATTCAAAGAAGATGTAATACTTATGCTCCTCAAACTCTTCCAAAAAGTCGAAGAGGAAGCAATACTTCCCAACTCATTTTATGAGGCCAATATTACCCTGATTCCAAAACCTGCTAAAATAACAAACACACACACACACACACACAAACTACACACCGATATTATTCATGAACACAGATACAAAAATCCTAAATAAGTTACTAGCAAACCAAATAGAGAAACATAATAAAAGGATTATACACCATGATCAAGTGGGCTTCATCCCAGGGGCATAGTGAGGGTTCAGCATACTCAAATTGATTAATGTGATACACCACATAAACAAATTAAAAAATAAGAATCATATGATCATATCAATAGATGCAGAAAAAAGCCTTCAATAAGATACAGCATCCATTTTTGATCAAAACACACAACAAAATTGGTATAGTAGGAAAGTACTTTAATATAATAAAGGCCATATGTGACAAACCCTCAGCCAACAGTATACTTAATGATGAAAACTAAAATCTTCCCTCTAAAATCAGGAACAAAGCAAGACTGTCCACTATCACCATTATTATTCAATATAACACTAGAGGTCCTAGCGAGTGCAATCAGGCAAAAGAAAGATGTAAAAAGCATCCAAATAAAAAAGGAAAACTATCATTATTTGCAGATGACATGATTCTCTA
>NW_006435995.1:0-590 GCF_000325575.1 Pteropus alecto
CTGATAAGGGCCTAATATCCAAAATATACAAAGACATATAACTCAGAAACAATAAAATCAAACGATCCAATCAAAAAATGGTCAGGGGACCTGAACAGACACTTCTCCCTAGAGGACATACAGATTGCCAACAAATATCTGAAAAGATGCTCAACATTGCTAGCTACTAGGGAAATGCAAATCAAAAGCACAATGAGATACCATGTCACACTTGTTAGAATAACTGTAATCAACAGGACAGTAAATAACAAATGTTGGAGGGGATGTAGAGAAAATGGAACTGTCACACACTGCTGGTAGGACTTCAAATTGGTACAGCCACTATGGATAACAGTATGAGGATTCCTCAAAAAGCTAGGAATTGATCTACCATATGATCCAGCAATCCCTCTACTGGGTATTTACCCCAAAATCTTGAAAACCCATATTCAAAGAGATATTTGCACACTGGTGTTCATAGAAGCGGTATTCATTGTAAATAGGACATCAAAGCAATCAAAATGTCCTATGATAGATGATCGTATAAAGAAGCTGTGGTACATATACACAAAGGAATATTACTCATCCACAAGAAGAGATGAAATACTGCC
>NW_006435996.1:0-756 GCF_000325575.1 Pteropus alecto
AGAGAAAATGGCTATAAGAAGACCTCATATTTCAAGTCACTGTAAATGTAAATGAACTGAATTCACCAATAAAAAGGCACAGAGTTGCAGATTGGATTGAAACACAAAATTCAGCTATATGCTGCCTTCAGGAAACACATCTCAGTTCCAAAGACAAACATAGACTCAAATGAAAGGGCGGAAAATGGTATTTCAAGCAAAATGCATTCAGAGAAAGGTGGGAGTAGCAGTACTAATATCGGATGAAATAGACTTCAAAATAAAAAAGGTAAAGAAAGATACTGAGGGACAATTCATAATGATAAAGGAAATCGTGCACCAAGAAGACATAAGACTTATTAATATCTATGCTCCCAATCAGGGAGCCCCAAAATATATAAAGCAATTACTAACAGAATTAAAGGGAGAAACAGACCAAAACACCATCATAGTACGGGACCGAAATACACCACTGTCGGATATGGACAGATCATCCAAACAGAAAATCAATAAAGAAATAACATCCTTAAATGACACATTAGTCTAACTGGATAATGGACATTTACTGAGCCTTTTATCCAAAAACAGTTGCTTATACACTCTTCTTTAATGAACATGGAACATTCTCAAGGATTGACCACATACTGGGACACAGAGATAGCCTTGACAAATATAAGATGGTTGAAATCATACCAACCATATTCTCTGATCAAAATGTTTTGAAGCTGGAGATCAACTGCAAAAAGAAATCAGGAAGAACCACAAATACATGGAGAT
>NW_006435996.1:769-977 GCF_000325575.1 Pteropus alecto
TACTGAAGAATAACTGGGTCAGGGAAGAAATAAAAAGAGAGATCAAGAGATACATAGAAACGAATGATAATGATAGTACAACATATCAAAACTTTTGAGATATGGCAAAAGTGGTCATAAGAGGAAAGTTCATATCACTACAGCCTATTTCAAAAAACAAGAACAAGGCCCCCAAAACAACCTAATGCTTCATCTTAAAAAAACTAGA
>NW_006435997.1:0-656 GCF_000325575.1 Pteropus alecto
ATTGAGCTTTTCAGTATTCCCTGGTTTGTGTCTATTTCATTTGAGGGTGAAGGATTTCTCAATAACACGTAAGTGAGCTATAACTGAACTTAAATTTAAATAACTATTTCGAGTAATTAATCAGGTAAATGAACATATTTAAAAGACTTTTGTGTTTTATTGTGACTGAAAATTAGGGGCATATTTTTACATGAAAGTCTTTCTGTTGAAGTCATAACTTCCCAATAGCTAAATCCAATGTGCGTGAGTATGTGTGTAGACACACATACACACACACATTTTGGCGAGGGGCTTGTATTATTTAGAATCTTTTCCTCCCTGATATTTTTTTCTTTCTTTCTTTTTTGGAGGAGGCGAGGTGGTAATGCTGTGCTTTTATTGCTTCCCTGCCTCTTTAGCCATTTGTTCTGTCTCATTTTCTGGATTATCTTTCTCTGACACCTCTTAAATGTTCCATTCTTCCATAGCTGATCTTCTTAAACTTTTTCCTCCTCTTAAATGATCTCATTTACTATATTTTTTTCCTGTATCTGAAATATTTATTGAAAATTTGGGTTGGAATTTGAAACAATACTCTGAGGGCTTTTGTTGAGGCTAGGCATTTGATATAGATTCTCTGGAGATGACAGTGCTGGAATTTGAGCTCTTTCTGGCCT
>NW_006435998.1:0-618 GCF_000325575.1 Pteropus alecto
ATATTAACCCCTTATCAGATGTATCATTAACAAATGTCTTTTCCCAAACAATCGGTTGTCCTTTTGTTTTGTTGATAGTTCTCTTTGCTGTACAAAACCTTTTTAGTTTGATGAAGTCCCATTTGTTTCTTTTTTCTTTGCCCAAGGAAATATATCTGAAAAGAAATTCCTGTTGGTAATACCAGTGAGTTTACTGCCCTTGTTTTCTTGTAGAAGTTTTATGGTTTCAGGTCTTACATTTAAGTCTTTAATCCTAATCCATTTTGAGTCTATTCTTGTATACGGTGTAAGAAGATAGTCCAGCTTCCTTTTTTATATGTATCTTTCCAATTTTCCCAACATCATTTATTGAAGAGACTGTCTTTACCCTATTGTATGTTCTTAACTCCTTTGTCATATATTAAGTGAGTGTATAGGTGAGGATTTGTTTCTGGGCTCTCTATTCTGATCCATTGATTAATATATCTGTTTTGATGCCAATACCATGCTGTTTTGATTCCTTTAGCTTTGTAGTATAGTTTGATACCAGGTAGTGTGATACCGCCAATCTTCTTTCTCAAGATTGCCAAGACAATTCAGGATTTTTATACCTCCATATAAATTTTAGGATTATTTGTT
>NW_006435999.1:0-688 GCF_000325575.1 Pteropus alecto
TTCCTTCACCTACCATATATTTGATCCCCTTTACCAACTGTACCCTCACCCTATCCCCCTATATTTGACCCTTTTTACGCCCTCTACCTACCCCCTCCTCCACCACCCCCTACCCTCTGGTAACCACTAGTCCATTGTCCATGTCCATGAGTCTCTGTTTGTTTGTCTTGCTCATTTTTTGCTTTTAGGTTTATATCCCACATATAAGTGATATCATGTGATTTTCAACTTTTTCTGTCTGGCTTATTTCGCTTAGCATGATTATCTCAAGGTCCATCCATGTTGTCCCAAATGGCAGTATTTAATTTCTTCTTATGGCTGAGTAATATTACATTGTATATATGTATCACAGCTTCTTTAGCCAATCATCTATCATAGGACACTTCGGTTGCTTCCACGTCCTGGCCACTGTGAATAATGCTGCTATGAACATCAGTGTGCAAATATCATTTCGGATATGAATTTTCAGATCTTTGGGGTAATACTCACTAGAGGGATTGCTGGATCATGTGGTAGATCAATTCTTAGTTTTTTAAGGAACCTCCATACTGTTTCCATAGTGGCTGTACCAATTTGCCGTCCCATCAGCAGTGTATGAGGGTTCCTTTTTCTCTGCATCCTCTCCGACATTTATTATAACTTGTCCTGTTGACTATAGCTATACTAACAAGTGTGAGATGGTATCTCA
>NW_006436000.1:0-264 GCF_000325575.1 Pteropus alecto
AATGCCCAGAATCCTGAATCGGCTCCATGAAGGCAGGAACCACATTATGTCCATCCCATCTCCTTTGTCCCTAGAGTAGTGTCTGTCTATTGTATAAATCAGCGGTCCCTAACCTTTTTTGGCACCAGGGACCGGTGCTTTTATGAGAATCGAATGCCTGACGACCTGAGGTGATGCTAGTACTGGGGAGCAGCTGCAAACACAGATGAAACTTTGCTCCCTCACCCATCACTCACCTCTTGCTGTGTGGCCTGGTTCCTAACA
>NW_006436001.1:0-310 GCF_000325575.1 Pteropus alecto
TATCCCCTTTTCATAAATGTGAAAACTGAGAAACAAAATACTAAAGAACTTGCTCAAGTTGAAAAAGCAATTCAATCCAGCGGGAGCTGGAACTGGAAACCAGTCAGGTGAACTCTAAGGCCTCATCTTTCTACTCAGCTGTTGTCCATACTGCATAGAATGGCACCAGCAAAGGCAAAGAAGTGAATGTGTGATGTGATTGCCAGAGACAGCAAATACCTGAGTCACAAGGGTGAACAGATTTATTTTTATATTTTCTTCTAGGCCAATGTGTGTGCAAAATCTCTTTATTTCATTAAATTGCAGATTT
>NW_006436002.1:0-1069 GCF_000325575.1 Pteropus alecto
AACCGATGTGGAAACGAGGCTGAGGCGCACACACACATCATGATCTGGCACGTGCCAGGCGGCGCACGGCGTGAAGCACAGAGGAAGGACAGAATCCCCCCCGTGACAATTACTACTTGTGAAAAATATGCAATCGCATACATTCAAATTAGGGACATGAAAAGTTTTAGATGGCTACGTGCCGAAAAATGTATTAAAGATTAGAAGGGAATAAACGGAGGGGGAGGATTGAAAAATGGATTTTACATTTGACTATACATGCTGGGCTTTCGGAAATACCCAACGGACCGTGGACTTCGTGAAGCTGTTTGACGAAATGTCGTTTTAAAGAAGGCACTCGCCGCATTCAAAAACTGCATTTTTTTCCAGTGCTTCACTTCTACCAATAACTTACAGCAATTTTAAAGCTGATTTTCAAGGTTTTCACTTTTTGGGGTGACGTCGTACGCTCTGAGTGATGTTTTTTATATTGTGTATCTTTTTTCATATTTTAAAAATAAATGCAGAGATTCCACATACAAGAACAAACAAAACAGAGAGACTTAGACAGAGGACAAGCAGAGGGCTGCGGGACGGGTGCGGGGTTAGGGGGCTGCGTGGGAAAGGTGGAGGATTAAGATGTACCAATTGGCAGTGACAAAACAGGCACACTGCGTGGTGCCAGGTGCGCGCGGGACTCGTCAGGGGGATCACGTAGTAAACCACATAAATGTCTAACCGCTGAACGGGTGGAACATTGAACGTCAACTGTAATTGGGAAAAACAAACAAACAAACAAACTTGAAGCCGCTGGCGCCAAGCTCCATTACCCAAATCTCATAGAAACTGTTATTTGACGTTGCAAACCCCGTGAGTCACCGCAGGAGCGGCCGGGTCTGGCTCACGGAACGACTCCCGGAGACGACGTCGTCGCGTGGCGACGTCCCCGACATGTGCTGCTAATATTCCGGGGTCTCCACGCGCAGCCGGCACTGATCACGCTGCACACGGGCCCCGTTAGGGTCACAAGCAAGAATGCCACGAACGGGGTCACTCCCTTCTCGACCTCGCATGTGCTGATGACTGCTTA
>NW_006436003.1:0-721 GCF_000325575.1 Pteropus alecto
TATCTTTTCCATCCCTTTCCTTTTAGTCTGTATGTCTTTTAATCTGAAGTAAGTCTCTTGAGGGCAGCATATGTAGGGGGCCTGTTTTCTTATCCTTTCAGCCCCTCTATCTTTTGGTTGGAGCACTTAATTCTTTTCCATGTGAGGTACTTGTTGATAGATATGTAATTATTACTATTCTTTCTTCAAGTTTTTGATACATGTTTTTCTTTTTAAAAAAGCCCCTCCAACAATTCCTGTAATATTGGCTTAGTGTTGAATTTCTTTAGCTTATTTTTTGTCTGGGAAGCTGTTTCTCTGTCCCGTGGCTCTAAATGATACCTTTGCTGGTTCAAGTATTAAAGTATTCTTGGTTGTAGATCCTAGATTTTTATCACATCGGATATTTTGTGCCAAACTCTTCTATCCTGCAAAGTTTCTTTTGAGAAATCAGCTGCCAGTATTATGGGTACTCCCTTATAGGTAACTAATTGCTTTTCTCATGCTGCTTTTAAGATTGTCTCTTTGAATTTAACCTTTGGCATTTTAATTATGATGTGTCTTTGTGTGGACCCCTTTGGGTTCTTGAATTTGGGAACTCTCTGAGCTTCCTGGGGTTGTATGTCTATTTCTTTCACCAGGTTAGGGAAGTTTTCTATCATTATTTCTTCAAATATATATGCAGCTTCTTGTTCTCCCTCTTCAGCTACCCCTATGACACAGATGTTGTTACCCTTAATTT
>NW_006436004.1:0-887 GCF_000325575.1 Pteropus alecto
ATATTTTGCTGCTTTGGGGTAAAATGCTCTGAACATATCTATTAAATCCATCTGATCTAGTGTGTCTTATAGGCCCATTGTTTCCTTGTTGATTCTTTGTCTGGAAGATCCGTCCATTGGTGTCAATGGAGTGTTAAAGTCTCTTACTATGAATGTATTACTATTGATCTCTCCTTTTATGTCATTCAATAATTGCTTTATGTATGTAGGTACTCCTATTTTGGGTGCGTATATATTTACTAGGGTTATGTCCTCTTGATTTATTGATCCCTTTATCACTATGTAATGCCCTTTTTGGTCTTTTATTATAGCCTTTGTTTTAAAGTCTATTTTATCTGATATAAGTATTGCTACTCTGTTTTTTTTTTCATTTCAATTTCTGTGAAATATTTTTTTCCATTCCTTTACTTTGTCTGTGAGTGTCATTTGATCTGAAGTGGGTCTCTTGTAGACAGCATATGCATGTGTCTTGTTTTCTCATCCAATTGGATACACTATGTCTTTTGATTGGAGCACTTAATCCATTTACACTTAAAGTGATTCCCGATAGGTACATAGTTACTGCCATTTTATTATTTGTATTTGTTATTTCTATTTTCTTTTTACCCCTTCTCGTTTTACAGAAGCCCCTTTAACATTTCTCGTAATACAGGCTTGTTGGTGATGAATTCCTTAAGCTTTTCCCTTTCTGGGAAGCTCTTTATCTCACCTTCCACTTTAATCAAAAGCCTTGCTGGGTAGAGTATTTGTGATTTTAGATTTCTGTTTTTCATAACTTTGAATATTTCTTGCCAGCCCCTTCTGGCCTGCAAAGTTTCCACTGAAAAATCATCAGACATTTTTATGGTGGTACCCTTGCAAGTAACTAGCTGCCTTTCTCTTGCTGC
>NW_006436005.1:0-1132 GCF_000325575.1 Pteropus alecto
GAAAGGGTGGCATGAGCCCACAGTTCCAAGCCTGTTCTCGATGAACAAATGTTGCTTGAGATCCTTGGCTCAAATCAAAAGGCTTCTTTATGGAAGAGAAAATACAGTTGAGACTGTGGAAATCTGAACCAAGCCCGAACCTCCTAAAAATATATAATGAAATCCCAGGCTCACTATGTCAAGGCCAACCAATTGGTAAAAATGTCCAGTTTCAAACCTAGGCCCACAACCATCCAGCCTTTCCCTCCATACCTAAAAAAACTTGTAGACACCTTGGCTTAGAGAACCAAGCTGTCATCTCTTAGGAGGAGGAAGAATGGAAGGCTCAGTACACGCCTCCAAGACTGTAATCCTTTGAAAGCACATATGATAGAAATTAGACTGATGGCACCAATACTGTGTCATCCTAACAGTCCATTCAGCACAACCTGGACCACTTCACCAATATTCCTTTTAGACAATTATTGAAAGGTGACCATACCTTGCAGCACCAAGCCTTTCTTATGGTAAGAGAAGGTAGTGTGAGCAGTAAGAAACCTGGCCAAAGCCTGGACTATTTTTTAAAAACTCGATTGGGGAGCTTGAAATCACAACCGAGTTTTGCTCCTATTTCTAGGAAATAAAGTGGAGACCTTGGCCCATAGAATCTAGCCTAACTTTACATGACGAATCTTAGATAGACAACTTGGCAAATGGTCACTGGACACTCTTGGAAGGACGTAAATAGTCGTTGGAAGTCCATGTCCTAGATGGCAGTCCTCTGCTGGAACTGGAGTAAGATGGATGTTTGAAAACACAACACTTCATCAATCTCATATATAAAGTAAACTAGTTTGCAATATGGTTCATGCTCTGAAGCTTGATTCATTCTGCAAAGTAAAGTGAAAACCTATGGCCACAAAAACAAGACTGGTCATTTGATAGATACCAGATTAGTGTGGGGTATTCCTTGATCTTCGTGTGAATTCCACCAGGTGTTTACTTGATCACCACATGATTACCTAGTAATTTCTAAGTGAATTTCAGGTGATTTCCACCTTACTTTTTGTCACCTATATGTAAATAAGTGTTTTCAAAACTCGACTTCTAAACTCTTATTCTCAATATTCAACATTGAGTCATTGGTCTTTAA
>NW_006436006.1:0-4671 GCF_000325575.1 Pteropus alecto
CAAATATCTTTATAGATATGAGTTTTCAAGTGTTTAGGGTCAATATTCAGTAGAGGGATTACTGGATTATATGGTAAATCAATTCTTAGTTTTTTGAGGAACCTCCATACTGTTTTCCATAGCGGCTGTACCAACTTGCATCCCATCAGCAGTGTATGAGGGTTCCTATTTCTCCGTATCCTCTCCAACATTTGTTATTGCTTGTCCTGTTGATTATAGCCATTCTAACTGGTGTGAGATGGTATTTCATTGTGGTTTTTATTTGCATTTCCCTAATAGCTAGCGATGTTGAGCATCTTTTCATATATTTGTAGGCCATTTGTATGTCCTCTGGGGAGGAGTGTCTGTTCATGTCCGCTGCCCAATTTTTGATTTGATCGTTTGTTTTTTTTTTTGTTGTTATTAAGTCGTCTAATTTCTTTGTATCCTTTGGATATTAGTCCCTTATCGGAGGCGTTGCTTACGAATATATTTTCTCATTCGGATGGTTGTCTCTTTATCTTGTTGACGGTTTCTTTTGCTGAGCAGAAGTTTTTTAGTTTGATGTAGTCCCATTCATTTATTTGTGCTTTTAATATTTTAAAAGCAAATATTTTAAATATTGCACTAAATCTGTATAATGCTTTAGGTAATATGATCATTTTAACTATGTTGATTATTCCAACCCAAGAACACGGACCATCTTTCCATTTCCTAGTAACCTTTTCAATTTCTTTTAATAGAGTTTTGTAGTTTTTATTATATAGGTCGTTCATGTGTTTTGTTAGATTTATCCCTAGATACTTTATTCTTTTTGTTGCAATTTCAGTAGGAATTATTTTTTCCACTTCTTTTCTGACACTTCATTATTAGAGTATAGAAACGCTATGATTTTTAACATTAATTTTGTATCCAGATACTTTACTGTATTTACTTGTTGTATCTTGCAGTGTTATTGTTGAGTTTTCAGGGTTTTCTACATAGAGAATCATGTCATCCACAAATAGTGAAAGTTCGACTTCTTCATTTCCTATTTGGATGTCCTTTATATCTTTCTCTTGTCTGAGTGCACTCGCATAGGACCTCCAATGTTCTAGTGAATAACAGTGGCGATAGTGGACAGCCTTGCCTTGTTCCCGATCTTAGAGGGAAGGTATTTTGTTTTTCACCATTAAGTATAGTATTGGCTGAGGGTTTGTCATATATGGCCTTTATGGTACTTTCCTTCTATACGATTTTGTTAAGTGTCTTGATCATAAATGGATTCTGTATCTCGTCAAAGGCTTTTTCTGCATCTATTGATGGGATATGATTCTTAGTTTTTAATTTGTTTATGTGGTATATCACAATAATCGATTTGCATATGTCAAATCATCCCTGTGCCTCTGGGATGAAACCCAATTGATTGTGGTGTATAATCTTTTTAATATGTTGCTGAATTCAGTTGGCTAGTATCTTATTTAGGATTTTTGCTTCTGTGTTCATGAGAGTTATTGGTCTGTAGTTTTCTTTTTTTGTATTTTCCTTACCAGGTTTTGGTATCAGAGTAATATTGTCCTCATAAAATGTGTTGGGAAGTATTGCCTCCTCTTCTATTTTTTGGAAGAGTTTGAGGAGAATAGGTATTAAATCTTTGAATGTTAGGTAGAATTCACTGCTGAAGACATCTGGTCCTGGACTTTTACGTTTTGGTATGTTTTTGATGATTGTTTCAATTTCCATACATGCTGATCAGTCTATTTAGATTTTCAAGTTTTTGATTTTGTGTAGGAAGGTGGTATCTTTGTAAGTACTGACTATTTCTTCTAGGTATTAAATTTGTTGTTATATACTGTTTCATAGTATTCTTGCATGATTCTTTGTATTTCTGAGGTGTTGTCGTCATTTCTCCTCTTTCATCCCTGATTTTGTTTATTTGTGTCCTTTTCTATTTTCTTTAGTGAGTCGAATTAGGTATGTATCGATTTTATTAAACTTTTTAAAGAAGCAGTTCTTCGCTGCATTTAATTTTTCTATTGTTTTTTGTTTGTTTTTAATTTCATTTACTTCTGCTCTAATTTTGATTATTTCTTTCCTTCTACTAACTTTAGACTTCATTTGTTCTTCCTTTTTTTAGTTTTTTTTTAAGGTGAAGAATTAATTTGTTTATTTGGGCTCATTCTTGTTCTTGGAGGTAGGCCTGTAATGATATGAACTTTCCTCTTATGACCACTTTTGCCACGTCCCAAAAGTTATGATATGTTGTATAATATCATTATTATTCATTTCTATGTATTTCTCGATCTCTCTTTTTATTTCTTCTCTGACCCAGTAATTCTTCAGTGTTATGTTGTTTAATCTCCATTTATTTGTGTTTCTTCCTGCTTTCTTTTTACAGTCGATTTTTAGCTTCAAAGCATTATTCACAGAGAATATGGTTGGTATGATTTCAACCCTCTTGTATTTGTTGAGATTGCTCTGTGTCAAGGATGTGGTCAATCCTTGAGAATGTTTGACATGCACTAGAGAAGAATGTATAAGCTTCTCTTTGGTAATGAAAACCTCTGTAAATTCAATTATGTCAAGTTGGTCTAACATGTCTTTTAAGGATGTTATTTCATTATTGATTTTCTGTTTGTATAATCTGTCCATTTCTGACAGTGGAATATTTATTTCCCCTACTATGAGAGTGTTTTGGTCTGTTTCTCCTTTTAGTTCTCTTAGTAATTGCTTTACATATTTTGGGGTTCCCTGATTGGGAGAATATATATTAATAAGTGTTTTGTCTTACTTTTTTTTTTTTTTGGCGAGTTAATCTTTGGTTGACCTTACAGATTGCATAGACCTTGTCAGTTTACAATCCCTTATTTTTTATTTATTTATTTTTTTTACGCCTACAACACCTGCTTAGCTTTTGAGATCAGACAGGATTGAGCTTCTTCAGGGTGGCATGGCCATAGATGTGTTTTGTCTTCTTGGTGCATGATTTCCTTTATCATTATGAAGTGTCTCTCAATACCTTTCTTTACCTTTTTTATTTTGAAGTCTATTTTGTCTGATATTAGTACTGCTACTCCCACTTTTCTCTGAACGCTATTTGCTTGAAATATCATTCTCTACACTTTCACATTGAGTCTATATTTGTCTTTGGAATTGAGATTTGTCTCTGGTTGGATTTTGTTTTTTTGAACCATTCTGCAACTCTGTACGCGTGCAACTTTGTGCCTTATTATTGGTGAGTTCAGTCCATTTAAATTTAGGGTGATTATTGAAATATGAGGTCTTCTTATAGCCATTTTATCTTTTGCTCTCCAGTAATTCCATGTTTCTATTGCTTCCCTTTCTTTGTGTGTCTTTTTCTTTTTTTTAATTTTTTTTGGAGTTTTGTGAGTTTTCCTTTTGGTCCTTCTTGTTTTATATTATATACTACAGTTCTGAATCTTTGGCGTGTGTTTACCATTACGAATATGTAAAGGATAGTTATACACACACACTCACGCACACACACATACATACAGTCGTCCATTTTCTTCTGTGCCTGCCTTATCTCTATTCCCCTTTGTGAATTTGGATCTTTGAATCCTCCCCTTTTCAGCCATTGTTGTCTCTATTTGTCCCTATGTATGCTGAACATTCATTACTGTCTTGCTATAACAGAACTCTTCTTATTGTTTAAGCTTATTATGTCCTGTTCATAGTAAAGTTTGCTTTCCTGTGCTTCTATCAGCTTGCTAGTCACTTTACACTTAATTATGTATATTTTTGTCATTTTGTTTAAGCTGATCTGACCTCTTTCAGTATTTCCTGTAATGCGAGACTCATAATGGTGAATTCCCTCATTTTTTTATATGTCCGGAAAGGTCTTTATTTCTGCTTCCTGTCTTAAAGAGAACTCTACTGGATACATTGTTCTTTTCTGGTAGTTCCTTTCATTTAATAGTTTGAATATTTTATTCCACTCCTTTCTGGTTTGTATGGTTTGTTCTGAGAAGTCTGATGATAATCTAATGGATTTTCCTTTATAGGTTACCGTCTTTTTTCCCCTGGCTACCCTGAGAATTCTGTCTTTGTCATTGATTTTTAATAATTTTAATACAATGTGTATTCAAGAAGGACTTTTTGGGTTGAGATAATCGTAGGTTGAGATAATTATGTGTTTTGTTGACTTCTTGAATTCCAAGCTCCAGCTCATTCCTTAGCTTTGGGAAATTCTCGTCAACTTTTTGTCTGAAAATCCTTTATAAACCTGCTCCTTTTCCTCTCCTTAGAGAATGCCCATTATTCTTATGTTTCCTCTTCTGGGAGTATCAGCTGGTCCTTTTATTTCTCTTTCATCCTTCTTCTATCTTTAGTTTCCCTCTCTTCCTTCTGATTTATTTCTAAATTTCTGTCTTTGATATCACTGATCATTTCCTCTATTTGGTCGACTCTATTTCCCAAGTTTGTTATTTCATTTTTCATCCCTTGCAGTGTGTTCTTCATCTCTAGAAGTTCTATTTGATTTTCTTTGAGGGTTTCAGTCTCCTTGCTAATGAAGTCATTCGACTCATCTAGTTGTTTTTTTTTCAGTTTCTGAAATTGTTGTTATGAATTGTTTTGGATCTCACTGAGGTTTTTCAGAAGTGCTATCCTGAATTCTCTGTCATTTTTGTCACATATTTCTATGTCTTTATGCTTAATTCCTGGAGATTTTTCTCTTTCTTTCTAAGTTGC
>NW_006436007.1:0-4753 GCF_000325575.1 Pteropus alecto
TCTGCTTTGTAAGCAGAAGGTCCTGGGTTCACGCCAGAGGTGGATCCATGGATCATACCCTGGGTGCGCCCGGCCCCGGGTGTGTTGCCGTGAGCATGTGGGAGGAGACGTCCCGCCTTCAGAGATCCAGTTCTTAAGGAGAAACGGCAACATCCATAGGTCGGGGTAGAAGTTGGAGGGGAATTAAAGATGGGGGGGAAAAAAGAATTCTAGGTTTCCCTGCAAGTTAAGCATTTTGTTTATTTAAACTTCTGGTTTAAAATGAAAAAAAAAAGAAAAAAGAATGAGAATAGGTATTCAATTTTGCCAAATGACTTTTCAGCTTTCATTGAAACTACACGATGTTGTCTTATTTAGATTATCGATATTGGTACATTATTATTAATCAGAACAGCTTCACATTCTTGGATAAGCCCTTACTTTAGATTTTCCAAAGTACCCTCATATATATATATATACTTCTGTCAAGTTTCATAAAAAGCCTGTGTGGAAGTGACTGTCTCGTGCAGGGGTAGCTGGTGATTGACTAGAAGGGACAAAACGGGACTGGGGTCGGGGTGAAGATCTTTCTGTCTTGATTACATGATGATTACACATGAGGATACGGTTGTTGACGTTAAAATGGAGTCCTCAAAAAAGTGAGCAGTTTATTGAATGCAATTTATTCCTTGATAAACGAACAACAGCCCAGAGATAATGAGTTTTGCAGCAGGAAAGTTTTTTTTCTACCCATTTCCATAGGAAGGGAAGTGCCTTAGTTCACAAAGCTGACTGATGATACGTCATACTAGAATCCAGGACTCCTGATTGGGACCTAACAACTTTATCCATTGTATTGTACAAGAACAGGAAAAGCGACTTTATCCACTCTATTGTACAGAGACAGGAAAAGCTAGAGTCTCGAATGAGAAGAATAAGTAAATAAAAATTGTTGCTGGTCCCTTTTTACTAAAAAACAAAAACAAAAACAAAAACAAAATGCCCCTTAGGCCCTCGAGCCCTCGAGCCCTCGAGCCTTTTGAGCCGCTCTCCTTTTGCTCGGCTGTCTCCCTGTCCGGGAGTGTATTGTTGCTCTACGTTCTCTTCTAATAAAGCTATTCTCTCCTGCTGTATTTCAGCGTCTTACTCCATTCTTTGTTTGAGACATCAAGAGCCTGGACAACGCATCAAGAGGGGAACCCCCCTCTCCGGTAACGTCTTCTTAAACTGCTTTTCCGCTGTAATTCACTCTCTACCACCTGCTCCACCTCCTGCCTTGAGTATAGTTTCCCCAGGATAAGAACTCTCGATGACCCTCTTTTCTGGACGATTCATTTCCATCATTTGTTTTTGCCCACCTTGGCAGCCCTCGGAGACTTTCTCTTCTTTCCATTTTAATGCATCCTTTGATCTGATAATTCAAGTAACAAGTTTGTATCCTTCTAATAAAGCTATTCTTCTCTGCTGTTAAAAAAAAAATGACTTAGAAAATATAAACTTGTGTTCCTGGCTCACTTCATATTTCTATAAATAGCGATGTGCAGCACATTCCATACATACCTCATTTAATCCCCAGTACGGTCCCCTGAGATAGGTGAGGTTTTGCTTGTATTTCCGTTTAATTCTTGCTTAGCATCCGTCCGCATCTCACTTTGCCACAGTTGGGCGTGAAGCCAGAGATCTTGCCACCTCCAGGCCCTTGCTCTATGCACAGGTGCAAATGTGGCAGCCTTGGGGCCTTACTCTCAGGATAAGTGCAGGTTCCCTCCTCTGGGAGGCCTGTTGTACCCCAGTTTGCCCCGCCGTCTGTCTCCTACCTCATACCGCTCTCTCTCTCCATGATGTTCGTCTCCCCTCCCAGGTGGGCTGTCAGCCCTCCATTAGGGCAGAATTCTCTGTTGATCTTGAGTCCCTGCAGTGCCACAGGTGCAGGTGAGGCCCAGGCAGGGGATCCTGATGCTCTGCTGACGGGAAGCAGCTAAGGGTGGCAGAGCCCCAGGTCACCAGCAGGGAGGCGCTCATTAGGTCCCACTCTGGAGTCTAGGCCTGATTGAGGCTCCTGTACCCTTTCTGAAGGGTGTCCCACCTCACCTGACTGTCTCTGTGGCTTTCTCCCACCTAAGCTTGAGGCAGTTCATTGATTACTTCCCAGGCATGGTACTATGTAAGTACTAGTGCTTACATGCTTGATTAAATCATTACCCATTGGTGATTGAACTCAATCTCCAGCCCCTTTCCTCTCCCTGGAAGTCCCTGCGTGGGGCTGAAATTTCTAACCTTCTAATCATACAACAGACTGAATGTTTGTGATTGAACTCAATCTCCAGCCCCTTTCCTCTCCCTGGAAGTCCCTGCGTGGGGCTGAAATTTCTAACCTTCTAATCATACAACAGACTGAATGTTTGTGTCCTCCCCAAACTCATGTTGAAATCTTAACCCCCAATGTGATGGTATTAGGAGGTGAGGCCTTTGGGAGGTGATTAGAAACCAATAGCAGAAGGAAAAAATTGAAAAATCCACAAATGCGGGGCAATAAAACAACTTTTAAACAATGGTTCAACGAAGAAACCAGACGGGAAATAAGAAAATATCTTGAGACAATGAAAAATGAAAACACAACATATTAACACCTATGGAATGCAATGAAGGCCGTGCTAGGAAGAAATTTATCGCTTTAAATGCTTACTTTAAAACAGAAAAAAGATTGCAAATCAACCACTTAAAATTTACACCTAAAGGAACTATAAAAAGAACAACAAATTGAACCCCAATCTAGCAAACGAAATGCAATAATAAAGAATAGAGCAGAGATGAACAAATAAGGGAAAAGAAAAATAATAGCAAAGTTCAATGAAACAGAGTTCATTCCTCAAAAAGATCAAACAGAAATGGCAAACCTCCTAGATAAACCTTGAAAACTAAAGAAGACCCAATCGAATAACTAAAATTAGAAATGAAAGAGGGTACATTATAAATAATTTTACAGAAATAAAAGATAAGGGAATACTAGAAAATATTATATACCAACAAACTGGATACCCTAGATGAAATGGAAAAAAATCCTAGGAAGGGAAAGAATCTGGAAGCCACTCATACCTCCTTGCTTTGTTCCCACAGATCCCCGTAGCTTCAAGTCATGACCACAGGGCAGGGCAGAGTTCACCAGCAACTAGCTGGCCCACAGGGATGGAAGGGCAGCCTCATGGACAAGTGGTGTCTGCCAGATCCATCCTGAGACTGATCTGCAACTCTTACCCACCCTCGTCTCCAAGTCCTTTCAGTTCTCTGACTCCTGCAGTTTCTGGTCCTTTATCCACAGGTATTTATTAAATGCCTGCTGTGTGCCAGGCACTGTGCTAGTGGAGGGCATGAGGTGAGACAGGAACCATGAAGATAATTGAGTGATAGGTGGGACAGAGACCAGATTGGAGAGGCCTTCCGGGATGGTGACTTTGATGCAGAGAGCCACTGTCTTTGGTGCTGAGAACCAGGTAGAGTGGTCCTGAGAGAGGCCCCCACCACCCCGTCACCAAGAACCATGGCCCCAGGGGGCAGGGGCTGGTCTCGTCTGACAAAGCTAGGGGATAGCTGAGGTAAGCGGAAGGTGAAGAGGTCACGTGGACAAGTTGCAGCAGATCACACAGGACCCTGGACACTGGAAGGAGCGTGAGTGAAGGATGTCTCTGCAAAGTTTTAGGCAGATGGTTGATTGGGTCTTATTTGTATTTTCAGTTCACACTCTCAGATTGAAATGGGAACAAGACCGGAGCATGCGGAAGGCCCTCCAGGGCGTGTCTGTGAAGAGCAGCCCTCAGTGTTCTCCCTGGTGGTGTGTCTGTGTTCCATTTGGTTCTATGCACAGGAAAGGTAGCAGGAACCCTGCCTGGCAGGTGGTTGACTGGGGATTTTGCCTCGCACATATTTTCTTCTCCCCCCATTTGAGTGAGTTGGGAAATATCTTTTCCTGCACAAGGGCAGCTGGAGCTGGCAAGAGTAGCGTCCAGGGATGCTGAAAATCCCCTTAAGAATTTGTATTATTTTTGTTACTGTGTACATCATGGGAGAAGCTCCTGTGCCCTTCTGTTAGGGGGAGCCCATACTGTACCTCTGGGCTTGTCATGGTGTTAAGCCACGGAGAGGGAAGAACCCAGTCCGGAACAAACACACAGACGCAACTATAAGCACAGGAAAAGCGTGGTCCTTTGCTATGATCCGGAGATGAGGTGGGTGGGCTTGAACGGGGCCAAGGGTAGATTAAGATGAACAGGGGACACGGGGACACTCGGAGGGAGTGGTTAGCACTTCCCCATAGGTTATATGTGGGGAGCGAGGACAAGGGGGACACGAAACATAAGTGCTCAGGGTAAATTGAGCCGCCGAGGGCAAGGTGTGTGCAGGGCTAGTGGTCCACTTCCTGGGACATCAGCATGCGGGTGGTACTTTACTCTAAGTCCTAAGTGGTCCCTGGGGAGGAGACAGCAGACACTGAAGAGGACAGAGAGCACAGCTAGGACATTCTGATGTCTGTCCAGGGAGATGGGTCAGCAAAAGGGCTGAGAAGGAAGGGCAGTATCACCCTTTCTTATTTATTTGTTTGTTTGTTTGTTTGTTTGTTTTTGTCTATTTGTAGTTCTCTTCTCTCTCAGGTAACACCAGCAACAGTCAGTAAGAAATACTGACTTGTGATTCTGTTACTGGAGAGTGGGGATCCTCTCCCGGTGCGTCGTCCAGGTTCTTGATTGATTGAACAAAGAACGAAGCAAGCCAGAGAGAG
>NW_006436007.1:5432-7286 GCF_000325575.1 Pteropus alecto
AAATGCCACCTCAATGTGTGATCTAACTGCAGTTTCATCCTCTCCCAGAAATGTGATCTTCATCAACCAGCCTGGAATTTTCAGGTCAAGCACCAGTAATCTGTTCTGTGGGCCCTCTTCAACCTCCATAGAAAGAAGAGGCAACCTGCATAATAAAAACCTTTCCAGGTCTCTTCCCCCTACCCAAAGATGTCCCAGCCCCCAAATAATCCGCTCTTTTCTTTTGTTAATAGCTCCCTTGCCCCACACTTCTTTCTATAAAAACCTTCCATTTTGGATAATCCCTCAGAGCATCTTTCTATCTGCTAGATGAAATGCTGGTCAATTCATGAATCGCTTAATAAAGCCAATTAGATCTTCAAATGTACTTGGTTATGATTATTATTTTTTTTTAGCATTAGCATATATATATTTTTTAGCATATATTTTAACAAAAGCTGTAGGAGTTTGTCTTCTCTAAAACAGGAAGCACCTGGTGGCTCTGCTTTAGTCAGATAGGTTCAAATAAGATTTCTTTCGACTTCCTTTGTGGCAAATGTTTTCGGTTTAAGGAAATTTTTTATGCCGCCCCGTTGAGCTGTTAGTCCCTTTGACTCCTTCTCCATCTCTGTGGCACATCTCATCCTCTCTAAAGGGGTCTGGAGCCCAATTACAGTGTTGTGGGGAAGTGATTTCCCCACACCACCAAGCAAGCAGTTCTGCGATACTAGCTGGGTGTCCTACAATTCAACTCAATTCTGAAACTATCTACTCAGAGCATCAGATCCCAGAAGTCAAGGGCTCAGTCCCACAAGATTTCCCTCTGCTTCAGATGTCAATCACAAGTCCAGGTTGTCACCTGTGCTTCTGACCCACCAGCTACAAATTGGAGGTTCCCATGACTCCCTCCTTGGGTTTCATTAACTTGCTACAGTGGCTCACAGAACTCAGAGAAATATTTTACTTACTGGATTACTGGATTATTGGTTTACCATAAAAGGCTAGAACTCAAGAACAGCCAGATGGAAGAGATGCAGAGGGCAAGGTAGGGGGAAAGGAATACGAACTTCTATGTCCTCTCTGGGTGCACCACTCTCCAGATCCTCCACACGGTCACCACCCCGGAAGCTCTCCGAAACCTCTCCTTTTGTTAGGTAGCTAGTCAGACATGAGCGACAGAGGAAACGAAGGAATAGGGGCCCAGCCTAGAGACCGCCCAAAGAACACCCCAACGGTAGCACATGCGCACTAGAATTCTGGGTATGCACATGCGCACTAGGGAAAGTTATAAAGCTGCCAGGTTTCAGTTAAAACGACCTCACTTGCCAGATCACCTAGGAATGCCTTTGGAACCACTCCATGGTGGCCTAAATATAAGGCGGACTTCCCACTTCTGAGCTTTTGCCCTCTTGTTGTTGCTGTAGTTGTCATTACAGTGCTCTGTTGCAGCTCTCATTGCGGGGACCATGCGCCTCCTGGGGGCATACTTTGTCTTACTAAAATATACTTCTAACAAAACTATGACATCTCAATGACCTGTGATTCTTTACTGCCCAGTCATTTGAGAAAGAACTGAGGGAAAATGCTAACTATTCATGTGTGTGTTGTTACCTCTCATCTCTCTCACCCCTACTGTTGAGGTGACATATATCGGCCCCAACTTTTGGGTTTTTTGTGGGGAGGAGCTGATGAGTTGCCGGAGGGGAGGGGGGCAGGTAGAATGGACAGAGACACTGAAAATTTCCAACCCTCTAATTACAAAGTTGGTTCTACTGGCAACCAGTTCCCATCCTTAGGTAGCCTAAGAGCTTTCTAAAATTCATTAACATAATAAGAGACCTTCAGGGCTCTCATCACATAGAAAATTCCTAGGGT
>NW_006436007.1:8374-8872 GCF_000325575.1 Pteropus alecto
TGAGAAATGAGCCAAGGCCGAGAAGACGAGATAGAGGTCCTTGGTCATCTGCCCCGCTTTAGGATGAAGCCCTGGAATTTCTCTCTTATCCCTTACTCAGCTCTCTCCCTATAATAACCCCTGCCTGCACTGACGTGGCGAGACGGCCTTTGGGTCAGCAGTCTGCTGTCTTCTCAGGGTGCCCACTCTTGAATAAACCCGCTTTTGTCCTACCAACCTCTCGTCGCTCCAGTATTGGCTTACAAGCGGCAAGCAGCCAGACCTGAGTTCAGTAACAGGGTTGGGCTCCGATCATTAAAATGCAGCACCATCCTCCTGTATAGCACTACTCTCAGGTGTAATCCATGCAACTTCGTTTTCCGTCTGTACCTCCCACCAGCCCGTGAGGACGGGAGAGTGGGTCTGTCTTGCCTGCTGAGCACGGTAGTGGCGCGCTTATCCGAACTGCTCTGTAGTCTGTTAAATCAGACCTGCGGCCCAGCACACAGCAGCACCATT
>NW_006436007.1:9407-14051 GCF_000325575.1 Pteropus alecto
ATGGCGCCTACCGAGAGGGGCATGGGCTTGAGACAGCATTGTGGAGGCCCTGGGACCATACATATCAGAGGCCAACCCAGATGCTGGCATATGGCATGGAGAGTAGAGAAAGATGCTAGGGACTGTGAGGAGTGGGCTGGACAGGGTTTGGTAACTACTTGGTCCTGACACACTAGAGAGATGGGGCAGTTGAGGGTGATCTGGTGACAGGAAGTATGGCATTGCCTCAGTGAGCGATGACCCCGGATTGTGAAATCTGGACTCTGTTGCCATCGACAGACATTCAAAGAGACAAGAAGATAAATGATACATGAGGTTATTCATCTGCAAAATAGTGTTCGAACTCCATAATCATAGCCAAGCCACATTCTTTTCTGATGTTATCTAAGTTTGAACAAAAGAAAATAGCTGTTTAACATGCTCCAAAGATTCTAGAATGTAGAACTTTAAGTTTATAAAATGACAAGGGCACCACCCCTCCCCTCCCCCTCCGACCGCTGCCGCCCAGCCTCGCCCAGTTAGAACACTAGGTGTCCCTCAGCCTCGCCCAGTTAGAACACTAGGCGTCCCTCCCTGGGCTCTCCTCCAAGCTTCCCACCACAGTCTCACTCGGGGCTCACCCGCCCTGCCCCGCAGGAAATCTTTTTACCTGCTAAAAAGAGTGAAGGAGATTTCAAAGGACATGTACGGAAAAATATCTGAGATATATTGTGAAGTGAAAAAGCAAGACCTTGAAGAACAAGTTAGAAGAGAGTGAAACTATTCTTTTCTGTATAGTTTATGGATATCCAGCATGTGCTGAGAAAATATTCTGGAACGATTAAGTTATGCTGGGAGTGAGGTTATGGGGACATAGTGTTTTAAATTGCCGTGATCTATATTATTAAATATGTTTATAATAAACATGTGTGCATTTGTAAACAGACTACTCCAGAATGAGAATATATGTGCTCAACCAGAGCCTGGCATTATCCTCATCCTCCCAGGCACTTGCTCTTGGGGCCCAAAGGCACATCTCCCTAACCCAATAGGGGTGACCGGAGATCACGCCACAGTACATGGTGTGAACACGCAGAAGGCATCATCTTGATTTGCATGGTTTTCAGAATACTGGATTCCCAGAGGCATACACCGGATGTGGCTGATCAAGTTCAAACACTGCTGAGAGCAGAATGTTTCCGGCCTGGGGTTTGTGGGGAGCTGACACACCTGTCTTTGTTTCTGTAATTCTCCAGGCCAATTGTCCCGTGAACACTCAGAAGGCAGGACATTGGTTTGCATGGTTTTCAGAATCCTGGATTCCCAGAGCCCTGGACTGGGTATAGATCTGTGTTTAGGGACTGGGGGAAGGGCCTGATCCACATGGGGACACAGGTCGGGGACACAGGTCTGGGGCGCAGGTCTGCTTCCAAAAAGGCTTAAAGGAAACTAACAGGAAAGAAAAATCCAGAAGGTTGAGTTCCTCAGGCTTGATGACAACAGAGGCAGTAGGGCAGAGATAACATTTAACTGGCATGAAAACCTGAGACCAAAAGATGGACGGGTCTCACTCACAAGCTGGTGATGTGGGGAGGGTGTGAAAGCCTCCTGGTGATTCTGTTTTCTGACCCTCTGCTTCCTCCATGCCAGCCACTCAGTTACTGCTGTGCTCAGATCAACCCCCGCTGGAAGAGTTTTGTGCTAGGACAGAGCTGCAAACAGACTCTGGAAACAGAGACATGCAAGCTCCCAGTGCCCCCTGCTGGGGTAGGGGTGAGGGGTGAGGGTGTAGGAGGAGCAGAAGCTGAGAGTGGGCACAAGGCCTTAATCAGGACGGGAGATAGTTCAGGATTTACTAAGAGGACCTGGGCAGGGAGCAGGCTCTGAACTCTGAACCTCTCTTTCATGTTCACAGCCGAGAGCACAATGTCTTGGAGTCTCCAGTGTTCTCGATCTCCTCATCCTCATCTGCCTGATGATGGGGACAAGATCCCCAAAAAACACAGGGCCAGGATTTATGCCACAGTAGCTGCCAGAGGGCAAGGTTTTATGCCACATCCCCTTCCCGTCTTCCCAAGCTGCAGCCTGACTTATGCATTGCTGGTACTCAGAGCCCAGACGTGACTAGGTGTCCACATGGCGCTTGCTAATTTACTTTGCCTTCTCTGGTGAAGCAAATCCAGGGTTGTAAAAGTTTACAGCTGCTTCTGCAAAATATTGTGCTACCTCAGCGGCTGAGACCCTGAAGAGCAGCCCATGGGGACAGAAGGCAGCATCTACCCCACGTACCCCATAAGCTACAGAAAATTCTGCGCTCCAAAAAATACACAGACAACTCCTGATAACTGCCCAGTTGCATCCCACGGCGGCTGGGACCAGGAGTGCTCCCAGACTGCACTGGGCAGCCGGGATCCAGTGCACTAGACACCTTGGGCACCCAGGCAAGGACCGCCCCAGATCCCAGGCCCCAGGCTGGCACCAGGAGCCAAGCCTAGCTCTGGGGGCCCAGTGTTTTATAGGGCAATGGTCTCAAAGTCTGGGCGGTGCTTATTAAATGCTGTTCGTGCTAAATATTAAAAGGTAGCACAGTATTTTGCAGAAGCAGCTGTAAACAGGACCAGCTTGACAGGAACCCAAACAGATAAGTGCAGCCCACTGCAATGAAGAAATCAACATGTAATTAACCAAACAGTTTCCCTTCAGGGAGATGGAGCTTTGGATGGGCATCCCCTATCTCCTTTACGTCCTGTAAGTAAATGAGACTACCTAACAATCACCACATCTCATTCTTAAATGGAACACCCCAAGGGGCAAATCCTTTGAGTTCAGCGACACTAGCACCCTGATCTTTGTTGTCTTCACTGTCCTGCTGTCATTCCTGACTCTGGAAGACACACCTACCTGGTGGCTGGGAGCGAGCAGGGGGAGTGGGGACACGGCAGAGAGCCTGCCCAGGTCATCTGAGTCAGAGAAAGAATGAGGCCTAGGCCAGGCAGGACCAACCTGAGCCCAGATGGAGACCAGACCTTGCTCCCCCTCCAGGTGCCTGACAGGACGGGGTGCCCCAGAAGTTGATCCCAGAATCAATGGAGCAAGACAGGTGGAAACTCCTTAGCAAGTGTTTAAGGTGCCTGACTTCCCAAACCCTCCCTTACCTTTTTGGCCAACACTTAATTTTAACACATGCTTGTTTTATCCGTTAAATTCATGGCCTAGGAAAAGCACCTTCTGACTTCCTTACCGCTGATTCCTGAGTATCCCCACTGGACAGCTGGCCAAGTTCTTTTCAGTCACTTTCTTGCACAGCTGCATGTACAGGCCTGAATAATAACTAGTAATCACATGACCAGGACCTGAGGTCTCCCCGATTCCTTCAGGAGGTGGGATGTCGAGCTTGTTTTGATTTCTATTTTGAGACACAAACAGCTAATGCTGAGCTTGGAGGGGAAACTATGATGGAAATAGTCTGCATACTTAGAATTATTTTCCAGGTTGACTAAGTACCTGGCAAATTCCTCTTTTGTTCTAAAAATAATTACAGAACGTATTTTTAAAATAGTTTATGTTAGGTTCGACAGTCAAGCCAGTGTAGACAAGATCAAAAACCTGAAACTGATGTTTTGGGAAGTGTGAGCCCTGGGCCTTTCTGTCATCCCAATCCTCCCCTCATCCCCTACTAAGTTTTGCTTTTTCCTATATATTTACATGTGTGATCACTTCCTTAAAATCTGAGGATAGTAACGAACTGCATTAGATATATTTGTAAGTACATTAAGGTGTATCTTATTCTTGCCAATAATGTCATAGTATTTTATTGCTTGTGTGGACCACAAGGAATTTTACTCTGCCCTCCTACACATTACCATTTCAATTATACCCTATTCAACTTTTTTGCTAATTCCAACAGCCGTGTAGTAAACACTCTTGTATGTATCATATGACCATATAGCCATGTGTACCAGTCTATTATGTAACTACATGGAAGTCGAATTGTTGGAGTATTGATTTCAGAATTTTTTAGATAATGACAAATTGTCCTGCAGAAGAAGGCTGTACCATTTTATGCTCACGCGGAGTCAACGTTATTTTTGTTTCTTGTCAAACTAGAAATCTTTAACTTCTATGACTGAAGTCTTTTGAAAGTAAGATTTTACTGAGCTAAAAATTTTAGCCAAAAGATAGGTCTTAGTGCGTAGGGTCTAAAAGACCAGCGGCATGGCTAGGTAGAAAGGACAGCATGTCCTTCGTCCCAGAGTTTTGCAAGCATTTTTATACAAGTGAGGGGAAGGAGGAAGAAAGAAGTCTGAAATAATTTACATTAGTTCTAGGTAAGGGGTGGAAGAAGGTGAAACCGGGGCCAGCTCCGGGATGACCGGCCACGTAAAGAAATATCCCCTCCTGTAGATTGGCTGTGGGCAGCAGTCCGAGAGCCCACGTGTAAACAATAAGCAGAAGTTCCTGAGTTTAGATGGTGGCTGGCTAAGAAAATCTGCAGAAATAGCCACCTGGAAATTACTCCAAAATTTCATCAGGCATAACAGGAATCAGAGAAGTCTTTTGTTAGCTGGACCACAGCCATTAACAGACTAACAATTCTTTTTCTGTCACTCTCTGGCCCCTGTAATTTAATTTAACACAGTTCAGATTTTTTTTCTTATCTTTCCC
>NW_006436007.1:14086-14761 GCF_000325575.1 Pteropus alecto
AAGACAGGGGTCCCCACCCCCACCCCGGGCCACAGACTGGTACTGGTCTGTGGCCTGTGAGGAACAGGGCCGCACAGTGGGAGGTGAGAGGCAGGCGAGCAAGCCAAGCTTCATTTGTATTTGCAGTCGCTCCCCAGCGCTAGCATCGCCACCTCAGCTCCACCTCAGATCATTAGGCACTAGATTCTCATAGGAGCACTGGTCTCTGGTACCAAAAAGGTTAGAGATTGCTGGTCTAAGAGGTAGCAAATGGGGCACCATGTTGTTATGGTTTTGATTCCTTGATGCTAGTACAAATTGCAAGGATGCAAGAGATTACTGAGGCTGGGAGTGAAAACCAGGAGACCCAGATTAGGCAACCATAGGGGAGGGTGGCAGGGGCACTGGGATCTGCCCTCAGCACTTGAACTGTGTCCCCTGGGGCCAGTAACTGCTCCTCGCCCTGCCTGTAATGAGATGAGCTCATGTCCTTGGGCCGATGGAAGGATTACATCAGATGAGACCCAGGGCTGAGCTCTCCTGACCCCAGTTCCTTGCTCTGCACTTGCTGGAATGGCCCCATTTCTGTTCTAGGCTGCCCTCCCAGCTCCCTCTCTGCCAGAGCAGGAACTGTGAGGTTCAGAGGCTCAGAAGCTCAGTCAGGCTGTGTGAGTCCCGTATTGGACCTGGGGACAG
>NW_006436007.1:18059-23427 GCF_000325575.1 Pteropus alecto
AGACTCCTCATGTCATATTGTGTCACAAAACAAATTCCATTTCAATTATATAGTTATCAATTGGCTGATGTCAGGTTTCTTGGGAGGGTGGTCTCCGGGCTTCGACATGACATTAGGCCCGTGATTTTGGCCATCTTGAAAATGCATATTATCCTCCTCATCTTCATAGGGGGACCCTGCAGAAGGTTTATACATGTGTTGGAGGGATGGAGTAAGGATCAATGATCCTTAGGACAAAGGACATGAGTTGGAAAACTGGAGTCCTCTTCAAGGAGCCTCATCTAGTGCTAGTTTGGGGAAAAGGAAAGAGAAAAGTGGACAAGTGAGCAGGAACAAAGCAAGGTCAGGCCTGAGATGAGATGAGATGGCAAAGGAGGATTGCGAAAGATTAAGACAGAAGCTTGCAGACCCCATAGCTTCAAAGTGATTCTCAGAACCAATGGGCAGGGACAAGAGGGAAATGTCCAAGGGGGAGCAGCTCTATACCAGCACCTTTGCTCTGGGGAAGGGCAAAAGGAGGGGCCGTGGGGCCTCCCAGGAACTCCAGGTGAGAGGAGGAGCCAGGGTCTAAAGTCCAAGGGGAGGGGAAATGGGTGTCTGTGAGCTGGCAGGGCTGAGCCACCTGACCCACTGACAAGGATGCAAAAAGGCCAATAGGGAGAGAAAGTGTAGGTGGCCCAGGAGGTGTAGGAAGCCCACAGGAGCAGGGCCACAGATTGATCCCAGCAACCAGGTCTAGCTCACCCCTCAGGGACCCACTGCCCCTTCCCAACTGCTATCGGAGCTGGTCTGCACTATGTAGAAGCCTAGCAGGCCCAAGTGCAACCCAGACATAGCTGGGGAGGTGGTGGGGGAGCCAAGCCAGGGCTGGGGTCCCTCTCTCAGAGGAAAGGAGGGAGAGGGAGAAGGGGCTGAAATATAGTCCCCTATGAACCTAGCCCTTGGAAATCCAGAGTCAGAGCAGGAAACCCACCCATGACCAGCAAGCCTGAAGGCATCAGCGGGAAGGGAAGGAGTGAGCCCCACAGCAAGATACACAGCCCTGTACTCCTCAAGTCACTCAGAGCTACTCCAGAGGAGAAGGGGAGAATAGGGAGAAAAAAAACCAACACACCTCTTTTTATATAAGGTTTCACATTTATTTTGGTTATGCATTTATAAATATGAGTATTTTGTACCTAACAGCCTTCCTCGTATTGTTTGATGTTTCCAACAAATTCTTCAAAGGAGGGACCTGCCTCCAGAGAGAGGCATGAAAAGATGCGCAACCATTAAATAAAACTAAAAAAGCATATTTGCATTGTGTATAAAGCAATGAAGAAGACAATTTCATGGTTTCATGAAACTTCTCTCTGGTGGAAGACACACAATAGACTTGTGAACAAATAAATAAAATGGACAAACACCGATAAGGCTAATACTTTGGATGGGCACTCAACTTCTCTGAGAAAGGAAAACCTGATGGATAAAAGGCATGGCTCCATCTGAAGACCCTAGGGCAAAGTATCCTGCACAGAAGGAACAGAAAAGGCAGGAAACACCTGTGTCTTTTAGGAAAGGGAGGAGACATCAGGGTGGGGCCTCAAAGGAAAGTGGGAGAGTGGGAGAGCACCAAGGCTATGGGATCATCCCTTCCTGATAACCCCATGGACGTGATATCCCAAATGTGTTTTGGCAGTTCAAGTTTTGGCCCTGTCACATCAGCTGGATTGTCACACAAGACAACACGCAGTCTTGAGATGGAAAAAAGCAAAAACCCTGAGAAGTGCTTCCTCTATAAAATTTTACTGAAGTGCCTGGAATACTATGAAGTGTTTTGTAAACTAAGAGCTGAGAGAGTTACTGAGGATTTTTAAAAATAAGACAAAATGATACAAGGACAAAACCCTAATGTGTTAGCCATATAAATACATACTCACAGTATTTAAGGATCGGTATTATGCATTGAGTTGTTTATGCAGAAGGCAAGTGCCTAGAGATGCTTAAATAGCCAATCCAAACTGAATAAGGCAGTTCTGGGGCTCAGATTCACAAACCACCAGAAGTGAGAGGGCCCAACTAGTGCTAAGTTAGTAAACATTTAACACAATCCATGAGCACCGTCCACTCTTCCTCCCTGAGACCAGGGCAGCTTTCCCACTCCCCTGAGCCCAGATGGGGCTGAAGGTTCACTAACATGACCTGAAATGGCACATGACATAGAACATATTTGGCACTCAGATCTGACCCATATCCCACCCTCCCCATTCATTTCCCTAGAGGAGAAGGAAGCCCATGCACAAGCATCCAGTTCAGGGACACCTAGACACAGGGCTGGTCACTTGTAAACATCCACCTATAATTAAATTAATATAAACATTAATAGTAATGTCTATGACTCCAGCCGTCATCTGTCTCACTCAGCCGCAGTCTCCTCTGGTTTTTACAGCTAGAAGTTGTGGGAATTTCTCTTTCTGGCATTGGAATCCTGGGCTGGGGAGACCGCTGTGGGGCCTCGTTCCTCCGGGGACCTCCGCAACTGAGATATCCCTCTTGATTCTTAACCACCACACAAGAGGTGTGGGACCAGCCGTTCCATGTCTCTGCGCCTCCTACCAGTCTCGAGTTGGGCATCTAATCAACATACAAAAAATTATTGAGACATTTTATATTATTTTTTTCTAAAATTCTTTCAAAAATGGTATCTAGTTTACAGTACAGCTCTTCAAATTTGGCCTAGCCACAGGTCAAGTGCTTGGTAGCCTCCTAGGGCCAGTGGGTGCCCGGCTGAACAGCACAGCCCCTTAGGTGCCCTCGTTGTGGGTGAACTAGGCTTTGAGCAACAAGGGAGGAGAAAGGATGTGGACGGACAGACAACAAGTGTAGAACACCGTTGTGATTGGATGGGATGGGGTACGTGGGGGAGGCAGAGGTAGAGGAGAAGGATTTAGGGTTCCAATTGTCCAGTGACAAACAGCATAGCCCCCTGCTTCTAGCATCTATGGCTCTTTACTGCCCTGAGAGCTATGGAGATGGCAGTTAGGACACATCCCTCTTTCCTCTGCTCCTGCTCCACCTCCTCCAACAAAATACTCACCTTCAATGGTGTCCTACAGCATTGCTGGAACGAGCTGCTTGCTTCTCATCTGAGACCTTTCTAGCTCTTGCCGGTCCCTATAAATACAGTGGAGAATATCCTTGGTGTGAGTTAGGAGATCTGGATTCCAGAAGTGAGCCTGACAACCAGCTAGCTGTGTGACCCGGGGCAGCCACGTCCCCTCCTGGATCTCTATGGAGACAGAGAAGAACCTCCCACCCTTTGCCCCTGACAGGCTGTGTGCTTGTGTGCTCATGGAGGCCCATGTTCCTTGTGGTAAAGCTCACTCCTTAAGTGGCTGTACCAGCTCTGACAACTGTATACACCTGAGTAACCATCACCCAATCGAGACATGGAGCCTTCTCAGAACCCCAAGCAGCTGCCTTCTGCCCCTTCTAGTTCATTCCCACCACCCCATCAGGGAACAGTCACTCCCTCCCAGGCATTTATGTGACTCAAATGAAGAATACATACAAGGGCATTTTGGGAAATCTAAGTAAGGGTTTATTTCTTGAATGTGAAGGTGTCTTGATCAATAATAATGGTTCAAAACAATAGTCTAAAGGAAATAAAGGAAATAAAAGCCTTACATATTCTCCAGGGACACTGAAAAAGCACTTGGTAAATTTAAACACCAATTCTGTGATTTAAAAAACACCTCAGAAGTATAAGCTGCATCCGTAATAATGAGAATCCCCATGTGAATCAAGGGCCAATGTCATTCCCAAAGGTGGCACTGGAGGCCTCCCCAACCAAGTTCGATCAAAACTAAAACGCCTGCCTACTCTAAACAACCCAGAATATTGTTCTGAACTTCCCGAACCTTGCAGCAAGAAGCAAAACAAAAGCACGGGGTGGGAGCTTTGAAGGGAGCAGAGAAAAGAGTCATTATTTTACATATGACTGTATTCTTACAAAACTCTAAGGATTGAACAACAATATTTAAATATGAACAGATGTATGGATGAATGTTAAAATTGCAGCAGACAACAGAGCAAGAAAGAGAATCACAGGACTATCCAATTCATAACACGTGGAATACAAAGACACGGCATGACAAGAAACAGGAGGAATTTATTTAAAGGAAAGGATACACCTAGTTGAGGTATTCGAGAACACTTGACTTGAAATGCTATCTCCTTTCATAAGAAAAATGTAGAATGTTGAAAAGATTCTTCTTAATTTATAAATTTAAGGTATCAAAATGATGTCATTGAAATTCTGGAAGGAAGAGGAAAGCTGATGTATAATTCTAAACTTCATTTGGGTAAAAATAATAAACTTGGATAAGGTGGGGATGCAGAATTTTCTCTATCAGATGGTAAAACATTAGAAAGTTCCATGGCAGAGTATTATAAATAATAGACGCTCTTTTGTATAAATAAAATATGCAGGTATACATATGTATGTATACACACACACACTCACACACAGAGATACCATATGTATAAAGATATTGGCAAAGAATTACAAGAAATTATCTCTCGTTGTTAAGTGAAATTAAAAAAAGACAGGGGCTGGGGAGGAGTGTGGAAGCTTTCACAGCTCACTGAGAACCTTTCCGTACTATGTACAATTTCTTATTGTGTCGATTATATTACGTGTAGGAATTATTGACCATTTTTGTTGGTTGGCTGTCTGTTTTATAACTTGTCTTTATGCGTTTTTAAATGAGGTATCAATACAAGAAAAGAACAGAAAGGAAGAATAGAGGTGAAGAGAGATCTCTACCATAGAACCACTTCACAGGTTATAAAGGAGGGAGAGAGGCAGGTGAACACGGGAGAATCAGTACCTAACTGGAGTCTTGGGGAGGAGACAGCGCCTCAGGACAATTCAGGGAGCTCTCACGTCATGTCATATTGCAAAAGAAACTTCATTTAAATTATATAGCTATATACTATAAATCAAATCATTTTTAAAAGGCTACCTAAGAAATTAGAGAAACTTATCTTTTGCTGCATGAAGGAATTTCAAAGCTCATGAGCAATGAAAAAATATGTATCAGTAGATTAATTACGTAACATATAAAATTCTGCACATTAAAATATTAGACCAAATGAAAGAACAAACTTGTGTGAATGCAGGGGCGTGAGAGCATGTCTCGGAACGACTCTCAGAGACATGACAGCAACCATTTCCAAAAACAAAAAAAAGCAACTGTAAGTCATTTTTTTCCTGGTTATCAAAAAGAATACTAATGTCATATTAAACCGGTTGAACTGATATGACCCCAAACTGTGGATGTCCGTGTGTGTGTGTGTGTGTGTGTGTGTGTGTGTGTCTGTGTGT
>NW_006436007.1:37074-38143 GCF_000325575.1 Pteropus alecto
TCAAGACCCCAATTTTGGGGGGGTCTTTATATTGTTATTGATTTCCAGTTTAGTTTCATTGAGATGGAGCAAATACCCTATATAATTTCCCTCATTTCATTTTCATTTAGCTTCATTCTATAGTCAGAATACAGTCTATCTTGGTGAGAGTACCATGTTCATAGAAAAGAACGAATCTTCAATAGCTGTTGCATGTCTGTGAATATCCATTAACTCAAGGTGGTTGATAGTGTTCAGATCCCATAACTTACTGAGTTTTCATCTAACTGTTCCATCAATTGCTGGTTATAATCTCTCTTTCATTCTGTTAATTTTTTGCTTTATGTATTTTGAAATTGTATTAGTCACATACACACATATGATTAGTATGGCTCCCTGATAAATCAACACTTTTCACATTACAAAAGTTCCCTCTTTCTCTCTATAATATTCTCTGTCTTGAAATCAACTTTACCTTATGTTAAGACAGCCACAGCAGATTTCTTACCCTCACTATTTGAATGTTATACCTTTTTCCATCCATTTACTTTCAATATGTGTGTCCTGCTTTTAAATTCATCTCAAATAGACAGTATATAGTTGGGTTTTTCTGTCTCATCCTCCCTAACCGTTTCTACCTTTGTATCGCAGCATTTAGTGGATTTAAACTAAATGTAATACTGATATTGTTGAAATCATTGAACACACTTCGACTCCTAAAGGAAGTGGGAGCCAGCCTGTGGGGGCTGTGAGATGATTGGTGGTTTCTACACAGCCCTTGTCTTTGCGGTTGTGCAACAAAGTGACAGGAGGAAACGCGGGAGACTTTCCAGGCTCCACTCAAGGGGCTGGAACTAAAAGTCGTGGAAGACAGCGGAGAAAGTTACTTTTGGATGACTACAGTTTTAACCTGTCTGCAAAATGAGAGTTGGAGAGAGAGGTTGAGGAAGGGGAGGAGGAAGGGGACGGAAAGAGGAAAGAAGGAAAAATCAACCTGTTTGTCACTCTGTGGCTTGCAAGGCCTGGGATCGCTCCTCGTGGCCCGCCGGGGCCCAGGATCGGGAAGGGGAGCGCGCCCGGGTAACCCGCT
>NW_006436007.1:38153-55223 GCF_000325575.1 Pteropus alecto
CAGACCTGCCCCGGCCACCGGGTCACCCCGGGAGGCACCTCCAGTCGTGTCTCTACTCCCCCGCCCCGTCCCGGCCACCAGGCGCGCCTTCCCGAGCCAGGAACGGCGGCGGGGACTCACCGCAAGCAGGAGAGCAAAGAGACGACGGAGATCAGGGCCCTGGGGACCCAGAGTCGAGGCCCGGCTCCCTGCGCCGGCCCGGGGACTGGGGCGCGCCCTGCGCGGGCGCCCGAGGAAGCCAGCGCGCTGTGTCCCCGCTGCCCCGTGCGGTCCGGCAGCGCTCCTGGTCCCGGCAAAGTCATCAGGGATCGTGCGTATTTCGTGGGGCGCGGAGGTCCTTGCGGCCTGCCGGGTGCGTCGGGGCCGGGCGTCACCATCTGTACCCAGTCAGTTCTTCTTCACTTTTATACCGCGCAGACGCGGTCTACCGCGAAACTATGAGGCAGCGTCAACTTTCTGCAGCAGGTCGACGTAATTATTTCTCACGCGATTAATTCCCGGCTCAGGAGAGGAGCCCTGCGTCTTGAGTGCACCTCCGTGAGAAGGTGGAAGGACCGCGACGCAAACTCTTGCTCAGAGCCTGTCCGCGCTGATGGACCAGCGAGGGAACACTGGACGCCTTCCACGTGCTCTGCTATGGTCCCGGGGCTCGCGGTGCGCCCAGATCCCTCCCACATTCCAGGGCAGTTTTTCCGGTTCATAAACCTGGAACTATTCTTGTCCTCTTCTTCCTTCCCATGCTCAGCTCTGTCACACCCCTTCCTCACGTCCGCTGCATAAGGTCACCCCACTTGAGTCAGAAGAACGTGCCTTCTGGGCACAAGAAGAAGTGCCTGGGGGTAAGGGGTGAGGATAACTCCAGGGCTCTGGTTGAGAACAGTTATTCTTACCACGGAGGCTTCTGTTCACAAATGTGCACGTGTTTACTATAAATTTATTTCATAACACAGAACATGGCGATTTAAAACACTATGTCCCCATAACCTCACTCCCAGCATTACTTAATCGTTCCAGAATATTTTCTCAGCACATGCTGGATATCCATAAACTATACAGAAAAGAATAGTTTCACTCTCTTCTAACTTGTTCTTCAAGTTCTATTTTCTTTTCATTCAACAAAATATCTCGAATATTTGTCCATACATGTCTTTTGAAATCTCCTCCACGCAGGTAAAAAGATTTCCTGCATGGCGGGTGAGCCCCGAGTGAGGCTGTGGCGGGAAGCTTGGAGGAGAGCCCAGGGAGGGACTGCGAGTGCTCTAACTGGCCTAGGCTGGGTGTTGGGGAACCCTCTATCTCTCCCGCTCTGTCCCTGATGGCAAGAAGTGGCCCCTGGAATCTTTCCTGCCCTCTGAAAAGTGCACAGGCCATCCTGGAGGAAGCTGGCAAGCAGTGTGGAAGCGTCTCCTTCTGTGTGGGCAGCTGAGGTTGGGGCTGTGGGAGCCGAGAGTGGGCAGGAGCCAAAGGAGGCTTTCACTGCTCACTGAAATCATTCTGTATTGTTTCAATTTTCTCTCAGTGGATATGTCTTTGCCTCTTTTTAAAAAATCAACAGTGGTTAACCAGGACGAGGAGATTATTGGATATTTCTCATTGTTTTTGTTTTTATACTTTCTCTTTTAAAAAAAAAAGTGATATTGACGCAAGAAAGGAATGGAACACTATAGTCTTGGTGAAAAGAGGTCAATGTCCACGTTCTAATTCAGCCAGTGACAAAGAAGGAACCCAAAACAGAAGGAAATGGAAGAATCAGTCGCTAAATGTAGTTGAAGGAAGAAAAGTGACTCAGCACAATCAGGGTAACTCCATACTCCTATCACAGCAAAAACAATCTCCATGTGGCTATTGCACTATATGCCTCAAACCAAATCATTTTTAAAAGCCTCTTAAAAAATTAGAGAAGTTCATCTTATCTAATGTTGGATGAAGGACTTCCTAAATTTATGACCAAAAAAAACCCCCACATATCTATAGATTTAACTCCTTAAAATTTAAAACTTCTGAAAATAAAAATATAAGACAGAAATAGAAACATACCAGGAATCTGTTATCTGAATTTGAAAAAATGAATGACATCAGGTCTTTAACAAACAAGACAAAAGTCATAAAAAGTTGATTTGAAGAGATTCAAATAACTAATAAATATGTGAAACACAAGATACTGGACCACAAGAAACAGAAACACTGAAATAGAGAAGTGCATATATAAGCCAAATCATTCTTTTCTTAGTTAGTAAAATGAAAACAAAACAGTAGTGATGTCAGATCAAAACTGATAAACCATTGGTTGGAACAGAAACTGGATGTGTGGGGGGCAGGGCAGGGTGTAGAAAAAAAAATACAGAGGTGGAGCCATGGGGCCTCCCAGGAACTCTAAGTGAGAAGGATAGCCAGGGCCTAAACCAAGGAGACGGGAAATGGGTATCTGTGAGCTGGCAGGGCTGAGCCACCTGACTCACTGACAAGGATGCAGAAAGGCCAATGGGGAGAGAAAGTATAGGTGGCCCAGGAGGTGTAGGAAGCCCACAGGAGTAGGGCCACAGATTGACCCCAGTAACCAGGGCCAGCTCACCCCTCAGGGACCCACCACCCCTTCCCAACTGCTCTGTCAGGGCTGGTCTGCACCGTGTGAGAGCCCAGCAGGCCCCGGGGCAACCCAGACACCAGCTGGGGAGGCTGTAGGGGAGCCAGGCTGGACCTGGGGTGCCTCTCCCAGGGGGAAAGGGAGGGAAGAGGGGCTAAAATTTTAGCCCCCACAAACCTGACCCTTGGAAATCCAGTCAGAGCAGGAAACCCACCCATGACCAGCAAGCCTGAAGGCATCAGGGGGGAAAGGAAAGAATGAGAATATATATTAGGACACTTTCAATTACCTAAAGTAAAAGTTTATTCCACAAATGCAAAGTTGCTCAATCAATAATAGTGTACCATATCTATAATCTAAATAAAGAAATGAAAGCGTCTGTTAGTGCACCGAGGGTGAAAAGTTATTTGGTAAAATGAAACACCAATTTTGATTTTTTAATACATCTCAGCATAGGAGGCTGCATCCATAATGGTAAGAATTTCTCTACAAAACTAAGAACCAACGTAATTCTTAATGGTTAAATACTAGAGGCTGAACATTGTTTTGAAAGTCCTGGTCTATGCAGTGAAACAGAAACATATGGCAGATTCTTGGGTGGAGCAGGAGGAATAGTCATTATTTTAGATACAACTATACTTTTAAAATCCTAAGGGTTAAATAATGATACTTGAATATCAATGTATGTCTGGATAAACATTTAAAACATAGAAGAAACAATAAATTAGAAAATGCAATTACAAGAGAATCCATTTTATAAGGGTTCTAAAACTTAAAATACAAAGAAAACAAACAGCCTTGACAAAAAGCGAAATAATTTACATGAAGAAAAACACAAATCTTAACTGAGTTATAATAAAATACTTGACTTAAGATGCTATCTTCTTTGATAAAAAAAATATTAAAAACTGATAATATCTCAATTCTTCCTAGATTACTTTTTAAAATTTAAGGTAAATTTAATAAACATTTCTATGATTTTTTGGGGGAGTGGGAGAAATCTTATGAAACAATTCAAAATTTTACCTTAGTAAAATTATAAGTTTTGAAAAAAATAAGGAAAATGTATTTGCTCTATTAGATATTAAAGTATATTAGAAATTTTCATTGGGAAGAGTATGTTATATAATAGAATGTCTTTCACATAAATAAAATATACAAATATGCATATGTATGTGTACATATACATGGATCAGCATAAAGATTTTGGCAAAGAAACATGAGAAATTCTCTACAGTAGTTCCCTGAAATAAAAAGAGCAGGGGGTGTTGGGAGAGAGTGAAGGTCTCTATTCTCTGAGAACCTTTCTGTGCTATTTAAATTTTCTCACTTTGAACATGTGACTTCTGTTTTTAAATGTTAAAGTAGTTAATCAGGATGGCAGTAATATCAGCCTTTTTAATATTTGTTTTATTTTTTGACATTCATATTATTAAGTAAAAATGTGTATTGATCTAAGTTGGGAACAAAAAGCAACAGTCTGGGTGGAAAGCGAACTATGTCTATATAAACATTCGACCTGTGACCAAGGACAGACCCAAAACAGCAGGAAATGAGAGAGTAAGTAGTGACTGGGAGAAACAAAAAGTGACTCAAAAATTGAGAGAGCACCTCACTTTACATGGATGACAAAATAAATTCCAATTAAGTTACAGCTACATGCCAAAAATTGAATCTCTAAAAATAAACCTCTCCAAGAAATTAGAGAATTTCATTGTTTTCTTAGGTTGGGGGAAGTGTCTTTCTAAGCTTATGAGTAGTTAAAAAGTAAATGTATACACAGGTTTCACTAGTGAAAAAATAAAAACTTCTGTACATAAAATATTAGACCAATGAAAGGACAACAAGAAATTAGGAACCTATTATCTGTATGTGAGAAAATTGCAAGGGCGCAAGAGTATGTCTTCTTAAAAAGACTAATAGAAACGACCAAAATTATACGTAAAAATAGTCAAAACAAAGAAATACAAGTTCAAATCCATCAATTTTTCCTAGTTAGAAAAAACGCAAAAAGAAAAGCCCACAACACCAGATCGAATCTACTGAATCGATATAAACCAAAACTCTGTGTAAATGTATACGTGAGTGCGAGTGTGAATGTGCCTGTGTGTGTATCTACAGTAAAAATACACTTCTACGAGAATCTAATAGACACAGATTTTACTTTTTCTGGGAAGTCATCCTACAAACATGGTTAGAAGAATGGAACTAGATTTATCTTCAAAAATATTCAATGCTATAATGATTTTGAAATAAATTAGAAATTCTTCATATTACGAGGAATTACTAAATTATGTAACAATCACACACTGGAATATTGTGCAGCCCTCATTCAATTATTCAACAACATGGGAGCGCCCACTCTGTGCCGCCTGTTCCAGGCTCTGGGGTACAGTCGTAACAGGGCAGACATTCCACAGAGCTGACAGTCCACACACCAGGGTGGCGGGCTCCCTGCGCAGCAACCCCTTCCCCGCTTCAAGTTCCGACCTCCCTCCATCACCACGTCGCCAGGGGACAGGAGACCTGACCAGCATCGGCCTTTCCCTGTTTCTACCACAGTCCTGGGCAAGCAGAAGGGCCAGGATGCTGCATAGCCACCATCCACTCACCAGCAGACGCATTGCTTCCCCTGGGGACTGTACGATGACATGTGCCAGCTCCGCGTGCTCCTGCTGTTCCAGCTCCTGCTCAGAGACCAGGGTGGACTGCGAGTTCCTGTTGCTCACGATCTCGTTGTGGGCATTGTCACGAGCCCCGGGCCCTCTCCGAGGACATGAGCACCAGGAAAAGACCTTAGGAAGGCAAAGAGCTGACTCAGGAGTCCACACCCAGGCTCCCTGCAGGGTCTCAGGGGGCACAGTAGGTTCTCCTTCCCCACGTCTCCCCAGGCTGTCCCCTCAGGCCGGCACAGGCTCAGCACATCCAGGACTCTGCTGCTGGCACCAGAACCCTGTGCTGTGCTACGGGGGTTCAGCACCCCTGCCTGACACCCTCATACCCCAGGGAGCAGGGTTGTGGGTGAAGGTGTCACAAGCAGCAGGAAGGACAGGGCTTGACAAAGGGGCAGTTGCCTTCTTACACTCAGCCAGGGCCAGCCCCACAGGACAAATGGGACCGTGCCCTCCCAGGGCCTTGCTGCGGGAAGGAAGCGGTTCCTGAGGGCCCGATGCCGCCGGGTCCTGGGGAAACCAACTCACTCTGTCCACACGTTTGGGGTCCACTCCACAAGCTAGAAGAGAAGGGGTGTCTGTCTTAGCAGTGGAAAGGGGCTGCTCAGTGGCTCCTCCTCCCACAAGGACAGTGCAAGGGATGGGGCGTGGGCTGAGTATCAGACACTGAACAAGCAGCCCTGGGGACAGGTGACGGGAGAGGGACAGTCCATCTCTGGGACAATGTTCAGAGGGGGAAGAGAAAGGGGAAAGAAGTAAAAATAGACGCGTATCAAATCTCTGTTGGGTTCTGCTCTGACCAAAGCTGTAT
This sequence comes from Pteropus alecto, assembly GCF_000325575.1. Taxonomy (NCBI): domain Eukaryota; kingdom Metazoa; phylum Chordata; class Mammalia; order Chiroptera; family Pteropodidae; genus Pteropus; species Pteropus alecto. Next base: position 44,221 of record NW_006436007.1, read on the forward strand.
AAAGCCCCTGACCCTCTCCTCCTGGCTCTTGTCACCAAATACAGGGGCTGACCACCTCTCCGCTCTGACTGGGGACGCCGAAGAACTGGTCCTGCCCTCCCAGACTTGGCCTGGGAGATGAGGTGACTGTCAGCCGTGAGACAAGGACACTGATATGATCCCAACCCCGAAGAGGTGAGGTGGGACACGGAGGGGTGATCACAGGGAAGGGGATCAGAGCCAGGCCAGAAGAAAACAGGGGGATTTGCGATGTGGAGAGGAGGGCTTTTCTGTCTGAGAAACAAAGCAGGACGCGAGGGAGATGGCAGAGAGTGCCAGCACCTCCCCATCGCCCCTGCCAGCCTCACCTTGAAGGGTGAGCCTCCTGTGTATTGCATGCGATAACATGCAGATGTGGTCAGCACCAGCAGCAGGATACACAGAGATCCAATGGCAACTCCAATCACCAACTGTGAATTGCCTGAGGAGGGAGAGGGAGCGGTCGTCCTAGGCTGGTGGTCACTGGCTCTCCTGAACCGAGACCTCCCCACTGTCCTCAATACCTGATTCTTGTTTGACATACTTGAGGTCACACCAGAGGATACAGGGTCTGGTAATGATCATCCCCTCAAGACACCTGGGTACAGACACAGGGAGGTCGTGAACGGGTTCTGTGAGATAAGAGGAGAGGGAGGAGGAATCTCCTGCCTTGTGTCCCCTACCAGATTGTGGAGGAAGAACAAGCTTCTCCTGTCTGCATGACGTATCCCCTCACTTTGCCTCTGAAATCCAATGTGTATTTCTCACTCACAACATATCTCAATTCAGAGGAACCATTTGAAGTGCTCCATTCCCACACAGGCTGGCGACTACTGTGTTGGATAACACAGCCCAAGGCCCTGGAAGCTTACAGAGGAAAGTACAACTTCCTGTCTCAATGAGCTCCTAGTCAGTGGAAGACACGAGGAGGCACAGAAATAATACAACAATTGGAGAAAGCCTTCACTTAAAGCTCATGCCTCTACGGTGGCAGGAAAATGGAAGTGAAAATGGATCCTATCTGTCGAGAGTCAGTGACCCAAAGAAAGGGGCCCAAAGCTGCCCTGCGATGCAGAGACGTTCCCCAGGCACTTGGCTGAGGACTTGCAGGTGGTATCAAGGCTCGATCTTCACCTCCAGGGTTTTGTTCCTTCAGGTGACCTCAGTCTCTCTGCAGAATCTGTCTTCTCTGATTCTTACTTATCAATATTGAAAGATACTCTAGAGAGACCAACTTTCAAAAAACTTTCCATAATAATGTTATGATGATGACACTTCCTGCCAATGATAAAGATGTGACTCTTCAATAATAGTGCTGGAGCAACTAAGATGACGGCTGGAAAATAATAAAGTTTCTTCCTTATGCTCTTCCTATTAGAAAATTAAGATTAGGTGGATTGATGAGTTAAATATAATACATGAAACCAAAAAAGTACTACAAAAATATAAGAAATTTTTATTACAAGTCTGAATCTCTTTAGTACGACAAGAAACTATCAAACTTGAATAAAATCAATGACATAAAAATTAAGAAGAAAACTTTGCATGGGAGAATTTACGACAAAGAAAAAAACAAGCTAGAAGAAAATAATTGGAACACTAATCACACTTAAAAGTATAATTTCCTTAATCTATAAAAATTCATGATGAACTAAAAAAAGATCAAAGAAATAGTAGACTTGAACAATACTATAAACCAACTAGACCTACCAGACACTATATTAGAGCAGAAATTAATAAAACTGAGACTAGAAAAAAAAGAGAAAATCAACAAAACCGAAAGCTGATTATTTGAAAAGACCAGCAAAATTGACAACAGCCTATTGACTAAGAAAAAGAGAAGACTCAAATCATTAGAATTAGAAATAGGAGGGGGAATATTAGTACGCACCTCACAGAAATAAAAAGGATTGTAAAAGAATAGTATGTACCTTTGTAAGCCAACAAATTAGAAAACTTAGATGAAATAGACAAATTCCTTATGGAGATTAAACAGGGATAGGCACGAGATTCTCATCTCTCCCCGCACCCATCTCACATTCCCTTCATCCCAGCCTCTAAAACTAAACAGAACTTGGACCTTTATTCTAGCTCTAAACTCCGAAACATTCATCTGCATTCACATTTGTCTCTTTGCCTGTTGGGACTAGTCAAGTAACATACACTTGAAAAACTTTCTTTTATTCTTTTCTCTTATTCTAAAATAGTGAGAAAGTACAGGAAAATTTTTATAAGAATAAAAAATTTACATCCTGTCAACCAGAAATTACATCATTAATATCTTATTTACCAAGTTCTACTAGTTTGAGACCTCCAAATTTGTTCTTCTTTATCGAGATTCTTTTTCAAGATTGTTTTGGCTACTTGGAGCCTCTTGCGATTCTATATAAATTAAGGTTTTCTATGTCTGCAAAAAGCACAGTTGGGATTTTGATATGGATTGCGTTAAATCTGTGGAGCGCTTTGAGTAATATTGACATCTTTACAATATAAAGTCTCCCGATCCATTAACCAAGATGTCTTTGCATTTATTTATGTCTTCTTTAATTTCCTTCATAGACATTTTATAGTTTTTAGTGTACAAGTATTCCTAAGTATTTTATTGTTTTTGATGCTATTGTAAGTTAAATTGTCTTAATTTCCTTTGTATATTGCTTAATCTCAGTGTATAGAAACATAAGTGATTTGGGGGTGTTGATTTTGTATCTTGCAACTTTGATAAATTTGTTTAACAGGGTTTTTCTTGTGGAATCTTTAGGGTTTTCTACATATATATAAGATCATATCTGCGAACAGAGATAATTATACTTCCTTTCTGATTCTTTTCCTTGTCTAATTGCTCTGATGTTAGCTGTGGGTTTTTAATATAAGACTTTAACTATGTTGAGATAGTTTCCTTCTATTCCTAATATTTTTGTGTGTGTTTTTATCATGAAAGAATGTTGAATTTTGTCAAGTATTTTTTCAACAATGATGTGGTTTTCATCCTTTATTCTTTTAATGTGGTAATTTCTTTTTTTAACTTTTAGAAACTTTATTTTCTGTCAATCTTATTTCCATTTTGTTTAAGAGTTTGTGGAAGAACAGCTTAAGACTGTTCACTGGTTGTTCCTACGTACTCAGTGGCCTAAGTAGTAGGGGCTACAGACCTGTCTTCAGTAGGAAACTTCCGAATTTGCACAGAGGGCACGTGTAACACTTTCAGAGCAGTCTGTGACCTCAGGTTGAGCAGTATTGATTAATTTTCATATGCTGAACCATTCTTGCATTTCAGGAATAAATCCCACTTGGTCATGGTGTATAATTCTTTCAATGTGATGATGTATTTTTTTGCTAGTATTTGGTTGAAGATTTCATATCAATATTTATCAGGGCTGTTAGTCTGCAATTTTCTTGTGGTGTCTCTGGTTTTGGTATCAGGGCAAGGCTGAGTTAAGAAGTGTTCTCTTCTCTTCAATTTTTTGGAGGAATTTTGGGAGGCTTGGTGTTGATTCTCCTTTTAAATGTTTGATAGAATCCACCAGTGAAGCCATCTGCTCCTGGGCTTTTCTTTGTTGAGTGTTTTTTTAATTACTGATTCAGTCTCCTTACAAGTTAATAGCTCTGTTCAAATTTTCCATTTCTTCATGATTCAGCCTTGGTATGTGATATGTTTCTAGGATTTTATCCATCTCATCTAGGTGATCCAACCTGTTGAGCAGCAACTGTTCATAGTATTCTCTTATAATCTTTTTTATTTCTGTATATTCAATTATAATGTCCTCTTTTTTACTTCTGATTTTAGGTATTTGAGTATTTTCTCTCTCTCTTTTTTTTATTAGTCGATCTAGTTAAAGATATATCCATTTCGTTGATCTTTGTTCCATTGACTTTTCTCCATTGTTTTCCTATTCTCTAGTTCATTTATCTCTGCTCTAATCTTTATTATTTTCTTATTTTACTAGTTTTGAGTTTACTTTGCTCTTCATTTTGTATTTCCTTAAGGTATAAAGTTATGTTGTTTGAGATCATTCTTCTTTTTTTAACTCACAGCTATAAATTTCTCTCTTGACACTGCTTTCTCTGGATCACATAGGTTTGGTATGGTGTGTTTTCCTTTGTCTCAAGATGTTTTCTAATTTCTCTTGTAATTTCTTCTTTGACCCATTAGTCATTTAAGAGTGCATTATTTAATTTCCACATATTTATAGATTTTCCAGTTTTCCTTCTGTTAATGATTTCTACTTTCATTTCGTTGTAGTTGGAAAAGATACTTTTTATGTTTTCAGTCTTTTTCAATTTAAGACTTGTTTTGTGACCTAACATATGGCACATTCTGGAGAATGCTTCATGTGCCCTCGAGTAAAATGTGTATTCTGCTATTGAGTCGAATGTTCACACACACACACATACAAACACACACACACACATATTCAATCCAAAGGGATATGCAATGGGCAAACTTTTGAAAATATAGGATACAAGATCAAATGTTAAGTAAAGCTCTTCAGGTTTAAAAAGGCACTTGACAAAATGTCCCCCAAAATAGCTTATCAATGTCCCATTAAATACCAAAGTGTCACAGAAAAAGATAAAAGAGCAATTCAGAATAGGATCTCTGTGCAATAAATAATATCACGTGGACAACAGGAGAAATCTAAATGGAGTCTGAGGATTAGCTGGTAGTAGTGTATTGATGTTAATTATCTGATTTTTAAGGTTGTATTGTGGTTATAGGAAGAACGTTCTTATTTGTCAGAGATACCCACTGAAGCGTTAAGGGGTGATATACATTTTGTCATTGACTTGTTCTCGGTGGTTTGAGAAAAAATTTTTAGTATAGTTTTTGCAACTTTTCTGTAATTTGAGAGTGTTTTAAGTAGAAAGTTAAATTTTAAAAATTGGGCCTCCTCTGCAATTAATACCTGTGTCTCCTTTTTCTGCTGACACAATCCTATTGCCTCCTATGCTCCCTGACTTGCAACCTATGACCTGCTAGATTCACTTATTACTTCTAGCAGGTATTCTCTGCAAATGAAGGAAGTTTTATTCCTTCCTTCCTGATCCTTATGTCTTTCTCCCCTGGCCAGGACCCAGAATACAATCCTGAAGAGATGTTATCAGCATGAACACCCTTGGTCTTGGTCTCAGTAACTGAGGGGAAGTATTCAAGATGTTGCCATGTTAGGTGAAGTTACTCATAGCTTTTTAATACATGAACTTTATCAGATTGAGGTAGTTCCCTTCTATTCTTAATATAATGAGAATTTATTTTTAATCAAGAATGGGTGTTAATTTTGTCAAATGCTTATTCTGTATCAATGAACATGTCCATAGAGTTTTTCTCTTTTACACGATTAATATAGTGTAATATAATATAGTAACACTGATTAATTTTCAGACTGGCATCTTAGAACCCACGTTATCCACCCACTCAGGAAGGTGTGTCTGGAGCCTGGTGAGCAACGCATTGCAAGGGGCTTAGGAAACCTCGGGGACCAGACATGGTCCTTACATTTTTTAGGACAGTTCTGAATCACAAGGAAAGGAGGCAGAGGCACAGATAACCCCAAGGGTTACAAAGGCGCAAAGAGCTTGAATGGGCTGCCCAGGCAGAGGTGACAAGGCCATGGGTGTCAGGAACACTGGTGGACATAGAGGGAAAATTTCACATGGACAGGATTACAGACAGGTATGAAGTCAAAGTAATTGGGGAGAGGCAATGTCAAGTGGGGTTGGGGGAAGAGGCTTTGCAGTATGTGGTTGTCTCTGCTTGAGGGACCCAGGGTGTAGCTGAGATCTGAGAGAGAGAGTGCTGTTCCAATTCTTAAGATTTACAGACGCTACTCACCCTGGCTCCACCCAGAGATCAGTCATTAACAAAGGATTTCCTTCCTCTGCCAGCAGTGCAAGTGACGTACATTAGACTGTTCTAGAGTCAAGTTTCATCCTTCCAGTTTGTATTTCCTGGTAACAATCCACCTGTCACTCATTCTTTCTTTTCTAGGGCATGAAACCCTGAAAGCTGCTCTGCCGATATCAAACCGACCAACTATGGCATCTACATCAGACTTGTTCTCAAGGTCTTTCTGTGGTCTGACATCTGCTTCTTCAGAAGTTGTGGGTTTGGGGGTTTTTTGTTATTGTTTTTAGTTTTTAGACAGCTAGTTAACATTAGCCCTCTGGTCTCTGGTTCAGACCACCATCAATTAGCTTCATGATTCTAAGAAAGCCACTTCTCTTCCTCTCTAAAAATGTTTATTATTGTTGAAATAGGGGGGCATTAAATGATCTCACAGGGAGATCCCTCCAGCAGTGACCCTGTGTAAAGTGAGTGCAGGCCTCGTAGACGAATTCTTACCTGATGATTAGACAGCAGAGGACCCAGAGAGGCTGCTCATCACTCCTGACCAGCTCCTCCAACAAACAGCTCACCTAGACATATGGACCATGAAGGTTCATACACGATGTGGTTGCTGTGAAAATAAAATGAGTTAGTATGTATACACAATGCTTAGAACAGAGCTTGGCAAATGGTAAGTGCTCTATTTAAGCATAAGCTGTGATTAGTAAAATCATTACCAACAATGCTGATTTTACTCAAAACCACATTTTCCAAGCCAACAATAACATAACCTGAGGTCTTGCAATCCCATGGCCACACTTGTGCCAGACAAAACAGAAGAATGACATTCACAGTTGCCATCACAGCCTCTCTGGAGGTGAGGTGAGCCGGGAGGGTGGGATCTCACAGAGTTTTTGCTAAGCCATTTAGGTCTTTGGTCTCAGCTCCTCCCCCGCCGACTGTGAGCTCCCTCCCCTAGGGCCCAGACTTTCCCAGAGTGAAGGGCTCATCAACTACTTGGTGGGTGAATAACAGCTCCCTCCCCTGGGACACAAAGGAGGCGAGTCCAGGGATGGCCTCAGTGGACTGCCTGAGGACAGCTTCCAGGCTGCAGCTCAGGGAGGGGACCCAGAAGGAGGCCTGTGGCCTCTGTTGAGGAGACACAGCTGGGAGTTCCCGGAGGCCGAATGCTGGGCAGAGAACTGGAGAAGAAGGCACTGCGCAGAGAGAGGGCTCTGGAGGTGTGCAGGGGGCCCACTCAGAGTCTGGGTGAGTGCTGATCGGTGCCCCTGAGAGGGACCAGCCCAGGCCTGGAAGAGGCACGGGACCTTAGCAGGCTGGTCAAGGATTGAGGCCCACCCAGGGCTGGGGATTGTTCACGTTCCCCTTCACCAGAGTGGGCAGACTGCATAAAAGGGTTGTTACCAGGATTTAACTACTAGAGTCTTATTAGTTAACTAAATTAGCTCCAAATAAGGCAGCTGTAGCCCAGGCATAAAATTTAAAGCTAGCCCAGCAGGAGCAAACTAATATTCAAATTAATTAACTGTGTGCCAGAACGATATACAGCACTTTAAAGGAACACAACAAAATCCAATACACAGAATTTAAATTCATGTCTGTCATCTAATAAAAATTTACTAGGCATGAAAAGCAGCAGGACAATGTCCACCATAATCGGTACAATAATCAACCCATAAAAACAATCCAGAAAGTGACAGAAATAATGGAATTAAGGGATACAGATAACAAAAGAAATAGACAATGATTAATAGAATAATGTAATTGATAGAAAGACATGAAGACAGCTATTATAAATCTTATAACTATACTAAAGGATGTAAAAGAAAAGATGAACATCGTTAGGAGAGAAATGGAAGATATTAAAATGTCCCAAATGGAAATTGTAGAGATAGTCCGAAATGAAAAATACATAGGATATGATTAAGGGCAGATTAGGTATTACAAAAGATCAATGAACTCAAAGACAGAGAAACAGGAGTTACCCAAAATGAAACAGAAAAAAAATGGAAAAAAAAAAAAAAATGAATATTCTCAATTAGCTCTGGAGAATATCAAGCATTTTACTATAAATGTAATTAGACACCCGGTAAGGGGAAGAGACAGACAAAATATTTGAATAAATAATACCTGAAAATCTTATAAGTTAGATATAAACTTTAAACCCAAAGATCCAAAAAAATCCACAAAACCCCAAGTAAAAGAAGCAAAGAAAACTATACCAAGGCAAACCAAAATTACATTGCTCAAGCCAGTGATAAAGAAAAACCTTAAAGGCAGCCAGAGAATGAAGACACACACAGCCTGCCTTGAGAGAAGCAGGTAGGGGAGGCTGACGTCCCACAGACACCAAAGCAGAACAAGGCAGAGCAGACATTGCCCACAGCCAGAGTCTTTTGTCCTCCTCCTCCTCGCCAAGATTTTTCCAGTCCTGGCGAAGGAAAAGTAGACCAAAATCAGGGACTGAGACTTTCCTAGCAGGGCTGGGGTGTCCCCCAGAGGGACAACTGAAAGCATTTGGACACACCAGGCCTGTGACCCTGCATTGCCATCTGCACCAGGCCTGTGGCCCTGCAATGCCATCACTGCATCCCCGGCGGGGGGCGGGCAGGGGCTCCTCTGCACTCCTCCCAGCAGCTCCAGCAGCTCCAGCAGTTCCCCGCCCCACTGTGCTTCAGAATTCCCCTCGCCTCCCTCTCAGGAAGCTGATCCAAGGAGCCAGTAGGTGGAGCCACTGCTGGGGTGGAGACCATGGGCCCTGTGGCCTTCCTGGCACCCTCGTGACCCTTATCAACTCCGAGGGTGTGGTTTGTGTTCCCACACAGTCTCCTACAGGTGCCCACACAGCTCTCAGGGTTTACAAAAGACCCTACAGACCTTCATCTGCTCCTCACGTGACACCCGAGGAAGTGATGGCCACTCCAGAGTCTCAATGCTGGAAAGGAGCAGAGCAGGGCCGCTGTCCTCAGCTCCAGTACAGGGCTCACACAGCCTGACTGAACTTCTGAGCCTCTGAATCTCACAGTTCCTGCTCTGACAGAGAGGGAGAGGGGAGGACGGCCTTAGGGGAGTAACTAGATCACACCACCACTTACAAAGAAAGGACCTTCCTATGAACTTCAAGTCTATGTCCCTCCAAAAGTCACAATCCCAAATCCGATGGTATTAAGAGGTGGAGTCTTAGGGAGGTAATTAGGTTTAGATGAGGCTCTGAGTGTAAAGCTCTCTCTACACTGTAAAGAGAGTGAGAAATTAGTCATCCACAACCAGGAAGTGAGTCCTTACCAGATGCCAAATCTACCAGAACCTTAATTTCAGCTCTCCGGCCTCCAGAACTGTGAGAATTAATGTTTATTGTGTAAGCCACTCAGTGCAAGGTATTCTGTTAGCAGCCTGAGCTGACTAAGGCCTTCAGTTGAAGACTGAGCCAAACACTAGGCCTCATTTGATGTAACCCTTTTTTATTATTCTTTTATTGAGGAATAATTGACATATAACATTAGTTTCATGGGAACAACATAATTCACTATTTGTATATATTGCAAAATGATCACCACACTGTCTACCTAATCTTTTTAAATGTAAGTTCTTTTAAATGTGTGGCTGAAGGCAGTATGGCTGAAGGCAGTAACTTGTCTCAGTTCATAAAATTCAAGGCCTGCTTTTGCAATGCTCACAGGGTGATTGTCAAGGCTGAGGCGTGGGTAGGAGAGAAGAGCACCCAAGGGACCATTCAGCTCCATGCTTATATCAGTTTTGTGTGGCCAGGGTAGTAGAGTTGAATTTCATTTTTCTCCATACATTTATCCAGTTGTTTCAACATCATTTTTTGAAAAGGCTTTCTTTTTCCCATTGAATAGTTCCGCTACCTGTGTTGAAATTCAATTGGCCAGAGACAGAGTTCATTTCTGGAGTCTGTCATCTATTCCATTAATCTATTATTTGTCTATCCTCAGGTTAATACTACATTGTCTTGATTACTGTGGCTTTATAGTCAGTCTTGAAATTGGGTAGTTTAAGTCCTTCGACTTTTTTTTTTCTCCTTCAAAAAACCACTCGTATTTCCATATAAATTTTTATAAAATAAAAATACTGCTGGGATTTTAATTGGCATTGATTTGAATGCAAAGATCAATGAGAAGACTTGGCATCTTAACAACATTGAATCTTCCAATTCATGAGATGGTTTTATTTTAGATCTTCCTTATTTAATCTTGACAATATTTTGTAAGCTTTCTGTGTACAGGTTGTGTACATTTTTATAAATGTATTTCCAAATATTTTTGATGCTGTCGTCAGTGGAATTGGTTTAGTTTTATTTTCAAACCATTTATTGTTGCGATATGAAAACACAATTGATTTTGTTCATCGATCTTGTATCCTAAGATATTATTAAATTTATATATTTCTAGTTGCAGTTTTGTAGATTATTCAGAATTTTCTACATACGCAATCATATTGTCTATAACTAAAAGCAGTCTTAATTCTCCTTTCCAATCTCTCTAATCTTTTTTCTTGCTTAATTGCCCTGGCAAGAACTTCCTCTACAATGTGAAATAGAAATAGTGAAAGCAGACATGCTTGTTTATTCTCAGTCTTAGAGGGGAATATATCTTTCAATATATTACTATTAGATATGATATTAGTTATACTTTTTTCATAGATGTCCTTTATCAGATTGTTTCTTTCAGCTTTGACTTTCTGCAGTTTGAATACGATACGCCTATGTGTAGTTTTATTTTGGCATTTATCCTGCGTGGTGTTCTTCTAGCTTCTAAGATCTGTGGTTTGGTATCTGACATTAATTTTGGGAAATTCACACTCATTATTGCTTCAAATATTTCATCCGTTATTTTTTCTTTCTTCTTCTGATATTCCCATTCCGTGTATATTATACCTTTTGTAGTTGTTCCGCACGTCTTGGATATTCTGTTCCATTTTTTTCAGTCTTTTTTTCTCTTTGCTTTTCAGTTTTTGAAGTTTCTATTGACATGTCCTCAAGCACACTAATTCTGTCCTCGGCCATATCTTGTACATTAATGAGCTCATCAAAGACATTATTTACGGTAGTGTTTTTGGTCACTAACATTTCTGATTCTATCCTACAATTTCCATCTCTCTGCTTAAGTTACCTGTCTCT
>NW_006436007.1:55243-63049 GCF_000325575.1 Pteropus alecto
TAGGATCCTTTATATTCATCAGTTACTTTAAATTTCTCATCTGATAATTCCAATGTTCCTGATGTATCTGACTCTGGTTCTGATTCTTGCTATCTCTTAAAAGTGTGGGTTTTTTTCCTCTTTCTTTTAGTAAGGACAGGAACTGTGTAAATAGGTGTCAGTAATGTGGTGGTAAGGTGTGGGGAAGAGGAAGCTGTTCTACAGATCTATGATTAGGTCTAGTGCTGTGTCTAATGCTTTGCCATGGTTAGGCCATTTCATTGCCTCTTATTTTAATTTCTGGCTGTTGGGAATCTGTAATCCTGTTTTTGGTATTAGCCTGGGGTCTACGAGAATCATGACCTTAAAAATCAAGAAGGATATAGGATTTCTCATGACATACAGCAGCAAATATTATAACTTAAAACTTCGAGGTTCATAAAACTAATTCATTTTGCTACCGTTGGATGAGAAGCTTTAGCCCCAGGAACTATCCAAGTTCAGCATTATTGGTTAATATTAGCTCGGGCATTTTGTTTTCTACCATGGTGGACACAGACAAAGCAGGGGGCTTTCCTTGCCAGCGGGTTGCGTAGAACACACTGCCAGTCTCTTTGGGTCACCATGACTTCTGATGCCCAGGTGAAAGTACTAAAGAATTGTGTGCCTGGGCCAGGCTTTTGAGCCAGTTCTCAGCCTTCGAGGAAAAGTATGTATCCCAGAATTTCTCTTTTTTCCTCTAAAGAAGAATCTTTCACTAGAGGAAAGTCAGAATTTAAAAACTGCAGAAGAAAGACAGAAATCCCATATAGCTGAGGTCTTGAAGCAGACTGCTAAGAAAGGAGTGCTTCAGAAAGCAGTAGAAGAACAGCTGCAGTAAAATTCCCTACTCTGGGACTGGTTCTCAAGGTTTCCGCTTGTAGTTCCCTGCTCCAGCAAGGTGGATTCTCTGTATTTGCCTGTCTGTCCTCCAATTTTTGTGGAAGCAATTTGTCCTTTGACCTCAATTCTCTGATCGATCTAAGCAGAGCTGTTGATTTTCAGTTTGCTCAGCTTTTTATTTGTTGTTAGGACAAAGTGACAACTTCCAAGCTACTTACATGCTGGACTGAAAATATAGAGCAATTTAAAAGGGCGAGTAGAAGAGAAGACAGTGTGGTTAAAAAGGGGTAAATTCTTCAGGAGCGAAATTGGACAATTTCACAAATGATCACTGAGGCATTCTACAAAAACATGGTCATCAATGGATAGAACGCAACAGCTTCCTGTGGTTTAAACACTTTGAAGAGAGAAGGGGATTTTCCACATGTGTGCTTGCTCTAACCACTCAGTAGGCAATTCAGCTTAGAGACATTTCAGCTCAAGAGAGCTAAGAAACAAATAAGTCATTTGAATAAATAAAAGATTCAGCTATTGTATTAGTACATTATATTTGGATAAACGTTCTTATGAAAAGGATAGGCCTGGATAGAATTGCTTCTTTACTCACGGTTTAATTAAATTCATTCATTTATTCATGTAACAAACTGAGTCCTTAGGATATGTCAGGCACTGTGCTAGAAACAAAATTAAGAACATTGTTCCTGCCAGCAAGTCACTTAAGCTATTCAGAAAGACAGGCACATAAATGGGAACTTAGAAAATAATGTGGCACATAAAATGATAGCGACGTATACCATGTTATAGAAAGGTAAGAAGGGACACCCAATTCAGCCTGGAGAAGGAAGAGGAAAGAAATCAGGAAAGGCTTCCAGAACATAAGTAGTACCTGAACAAAATATTAACAAGCCTGGCTTCTTCCCCTATAAATCTCACAGACTGTGAATAATGTTTTTTGTTTGTTTGTTTCATTCCTCTTTTCACCAAGTCCTAAGGGCTGTGAATCCCAGAGATAAGAACTTGAAATAACTGGATAAAGTAACAGGGCAGGAGTATTTCTATAAAAATGATGAGATGTCTCTAATAAGCAGGAGACATGACATGGAGCATTGTGCAGCATTACAGAGGTATTGCAGTGTTCGAAGCCTCTGCAATGTTTGTGCATTATGGCTGGAGTGAGGCCGCTTAGGTTTCTGATCAAAAAACATATCGGGCATCAGGAAGTAAATACTGCCACGATGTGGTGATGTTTAAGTGACATTTTGTTCTTCAGACTCTAGTTCTCCAGAACTAAAGAGCTTCTGCAATCACTCACACATCTACAGTAGATTTTACATTAGAACTGGAAAGTGGGTGCTAGGACAAAACCTCAAGATCATAGTGTGGAAACCTCTTATTTCACAGAGGAGGAATCTGAGAGGAAATCTGCCTGCCTGAGGTCATGCAACTATTTAACACTGAGATAAAACCAGAATGCAGTTCTAGATCATTTATTTATTCGTTAAAAAAACCTGAATATCTAAGTGAGAGGCTATGTTCTGGGTACAGATTACAAAATTTATACTCACTGATACTTCCCTACTGTCCCCCACCAACTTCTTGCCACAAATACCATACAGTTTTATGAATACTTTAGATGTATCTTCGAAATATACTTTTAATAAAACATAATCACCATATTGCTGCATTCAACAATTTGCTAATATCATAAAATTTCTAGCAATATTGAAAGTATCTAATTATTATAGATGAATTTGATTGTGCAAATTAGATCCAAATCAGACCTAGTAATGCTATACATTAAAAGTATCTTCACTGCCATTATTTATTGAGGAAACAAGATCATTTTCTAGTAGAATTCCCCACTCTGAATTTTGCTGATTGCAACCTTAGGTTTCACTTAACATATTCATCCATCTTCTGATTGATTGATTGATTGATTACCCCTAAAAACTAGTACTTACATCTAGTGGCTTGTTCAGATTCAGGTCCGATTTTTTGACAAAAATACTTCATAGGTGGTTTTGTGTCTTACTTATCACATTACTTCAGGGCCATGTAATGTCTGGTTGTCTTTCTTTTTGTGATGTTAAGATTAATCAGCAGGCGTTGTCAACTGATCCATCCATTATAAAATGCCGAGGGTGCTATGTTAGATGGGGTGTTCAGACAAGGCCTTTCCGAGGAAGTGACTTTTAAGTTGTGGCCTAAAGGATGAAAAAGAGCCAGTTATGCAGAGTAGAGGAAGAATGCAGCAGGTGGGAACCCTGAGGTGAGAAAGAGCTTGCCATAGACTCCGCCGCCCCTCTCAGGATCAGCAGAGCTTTTCTTCCCATTCTCCACTATGCCCAGTAGATCTTCCAATCTCCGAAAGGTGAAAGCAGGAAACCCTCCCTCTAGAGGTGTCAGGAACCCAATGGCACTTTCAGGTGCAGGTAGCCGCAGGTACATAATTTTGCTCTCCTGAAAATGCTTAGGAGCACTAGGACTGTTTTGACTTAGACTTAGAGACCCAGGTGAGAAAATAGCCTGCTCTCTCATGACACAAACCAACCCGCCCTTTTATTGGGCATGATGGCATGGCAGAAGTGTGCTTCTCAGGGTACGACTTCCTTGCTCAAGTTACATACTATTCTTTTCTGGAATGTTCTCTACCATACTTAAAAGAGTTGTGGTTCAACTTTCTCCTCTGCAAAATGAAGAAAGTATCAAAATGTCTCGCAGGGTTGTGGCAAAGATTTATTTTTGTTTATAAAGCCAGACACTAGTTAAAGAGGTAAAGACAGATTTTAATCAGTAGTATATTACTATAACAGAGAAGAGAGTCCAGGGTGAACTGAACTCAACCTCCATTTGTACAGAGGAAACTGGACTTTTTAAAGGGAGAATAAGGGAATAGAGAAGAGGTTGAGGGGGTCTCAACAGAGGAAGAGCACTGAAAAATTACAAAAAGCGGGAAGAGGGGTTTGGTTCGTGTGAAACTCATCTGGGTTTGCTAACTGGTATTTACTTAAGTTAGCCTCCTCCCCTCCCACAGGTGCTGGGAGGCAGGGGCCCTATCTTCAGATGTTGCCTGGAACCAGAGTCAATGTTTTTTGACAACCTTGGGTTTTCTCAGGCAGGCAATTAAAGGGGTGCTAGAATCAGCCTAGGGATGAGGCCTTGAGAAACTATGTTAGTGTTTGTTCAAGTCTTTTATACGCCAAGGTTGACAGGCTTAGTCAAGAGGAGGACTCAGAAGAGTTGGTCGAGAGTGTGGTCAAGGAGAGAATCTCTGCCATTTGTTATAAGAATTAACTGAGATGTTGGCTGTGAAAGTGCTTGTTGGACTATAACACAGCACATTAACATCAATTGACATGTTCTTTCATATAAAACCAATCATATTCCTTCTCCTCCTTCAAAATTCTTGTTAAAATTCTCCCTTACACTGAGCTTCCACTTCTAAACATGCTGCCACTCAGTGATAACACCTACTCTATGTGCCGTACTATATTAACACCTTCTATACTTTACATACATCGTAAGATTTCCTTCAAATGACTCTTTAGGAAGTATTACTTTACAGAAGCTCAGAAAAGTTAGGAAATTAACTAAGGTTCACACAGCCAGTGAGTGGCAGAGGCCAGATTCATATTCAACTCTGGTGTTAGCTGGTTCCATTAAAGAAATTCCTTTCACCTTTTAAATGGTTCAATTAAAAAGAAAACCAATTTATTCTTAAAACACTGGACATGTTCATCGCTCAGAAGATTTTTAAAACAAGAATCTCATACATATGAGCTCTCATTCAAACCAGATTCTAAGATATCTAGAAGGGCCTGAGTCAAGTTAGGCACTTTTCAGCTTATGAAATATTTCTTCAGCACCACTATATGTCATAGCAAGATATTTAAGCCATTGCACCTGCCCGTGGGGAACGAGGGAAAAGGACACAAAATAGTAAATGCTAGACTGTGCAGTCCAGGAAAGAGATCAACAATGAGTTAGGACAGTAGGAGAAGGTTTTACGAGTGATTGGAACTGAGCTCCACCCTTAGGGATATTGATACTGAGAAGGAAACAGAGGGACATTCCAGGGTAGAAGGTGGGGAGCAAGAGTGGTAGGAGCTTATATACCTTTCAAACTCAGTGTATATACTGTCACAGAGCTTGAGCGACCGACATCTCTGTTTATCCGCTGACATTATCGTAGAAGGAAGCTATCTCAGAAGTTTAAATTTCTGAAGTAGGAACGGCTGGCTGGTCGATGAGCGGGAAAAGGTAATCCACGCGGGCGATCCCACCGCCTCTGGCGCCCCTTAGCGGGACTGCATTCCCACGACCTGAAACGACGACTTAGATGCATAACCATTCGCCTCTCTACAACGCTTCCCCAAACTAAGATTCCGGAGGGGGCCGCCACCTGTACCCACGCGCCGCGCACGCGCGAGGCCCTTCTTCGCCGCACAAAGACTGCGGAAGGAGGTTTGGCGCAAGCGCTCTAATGCTCTCTGAAAATAGGGTTATCATCGCGCCTCCTGGCGCAGGAAGAACAAGGCGACGCATGCGGCGTGAGGATGCGCGGGACTTATTTCACGCTGGGGGCCGCGGTGACGTAATGACAAGGAGGCGGTGGTCAAAGAACGGAAGCCGGGAGGGAACCTGGGCGGAAGGGGACCACGGCCAGGCTTGTGTTCGGTCCCTTGGCAGGGCTGGGGTTCCGATGTGGTCCCCAGAGCGGGAGGCCGAGGCCCCTGCCGGGGGAGACCCGGCAGGTCTTCTGCCCCCCGAGTGGGAGGAGGATGAGGAGCGCATGTCCTTCCTGTTCTCTGCCTTCAAAAGGAGTCGCGAGGTGAACAGCACCGACTGGGACAGCAAGATGGGCTTCTGGGCGCCGCTGGTGCTGAGCCACAGCCGCCGCCAGGGGGTGGTGCGCCTGCGTCTGCGGGACTTGCAGGAGGCCTTTCAGCGCAAGGGCAGCGTCCCGCTGGGGCTGGCCACGGTGCTGCAGGATCTGCTGCGGTGAGGGCGGGTCCGGACCCGGAGCGGGGGCGGCTCCCTGAGGGCAGGGGCTTGGCGGGTTCTCTGACAGCGCCCAGCGCCCGGCCTAGGGTCTGGCCCAGAGCGCCTCTGTTCAGTAGGGGAAAAAGAAGGAAGACAAGAAGAAGGCTGGGGTAGGAGTGTTCGGAGGGAGAGGGACACTGGGTATGTGGAGAATGGGCGCGGGGGCGGGGGTGGGGGCAAGGTAGTCGGATTAGATGAGATCCACATGGTAAGGGGCGAAGACAGCTTAGTAAAGGTAACAGTGATTTGCCTGGACAGTGATTTGTTTAGACCTAGTAGAGGTACTTGTGGAATCCCATTATGTAGTTATTAAGTTAGGCCGTCTAAATTTGAATTACCCCGGAATAGAAGGTCTATAAGATAAGATTTATTGAACTAAGGAAAGTCAGAGCTGGGAAGAGGCCAAATCGTAGGGATCCTGCCAACATCCCCCAGCAGAGGTCGTGTGCCGGGCCTATCTTGGCTTGTCCTTGGCACAGGTTGTTTGGAACAGAGGTTATGAAGGAGGGTGAGGGCTTTACTGAGTTAACTTGGTGCCCCGAGAAGGTTATGAAGCAGGGTGAGGGCTTTACTGAGTAACTTGGTGCCCCGAGAAGGCACATGTAACCTGTGTTACATGTGCACTGTTTTGGAGTACCTGAAGCATAGATATCTAATGGATGTACAGCACTGCGCAGTGTGCAGATAGTTTGCATACACCATTTCATCTGATCCTCAGTAGTCCTGTGAGCAAGATGTAGAGTTATCCACAACAGACAGAAGAGGGAACAGCCTCAGAGAGATCAAGTGACCTACTTGGAGTTACACAGCTAGTTAGAGGTAATGCCAGGACTGGACCCTGGTCTTCTGATTCTAAATCATTTGCACTTCGCATTGTATATATCATACCGAAAGCAGCCTAGCTAGCCTAGTGCCTCCCTCAGCGAATGAAAGAGAAAGTCCACTTTGATACATTTGTTTTAGCTTGTTGCTCTTTCTGATTAGAAAGTCTTCCTTGTCTCTGGTACCTTTCCAATGGTTGACATTGATGGGACAAGCCATTTCTGAAACTTCTCTTTTTTGAGCAAGTGTACTATGGACAAAGTTTTCAGACAGTAGCTGAAGAGGTCAGTGAGGGACAGCTTTGCTTGAGGGCCAAGTGGCCTGGGCTCAAATCCTGGCTCTGCTACTTGGTAAATTCTGTAACCATGTGCCCTCTTTTAGCTTCAGTTTGACCAGTTCGAAAATGGTGATGATAACTGTACCTAGGTTTATTGTGAGGATTTGAAGAGACATTCCTTGCATAGCCCTTAGCATGGTGACTAGCCCAGGGCGAACAGTAAATGTAGCCACTTACTGCCAGTACCATGAAATGCCTGTGCCTTCTTTCCACCCTAGCTTGGGAATAGCAGAAAACCCTTTCTTTGAATTCTTTGTATTCTTCCTTATGGCTTGCACTTGAGAGTGATCCATTATTGTTATTTCCTTTTTTTCGTTTTGAGCTCCATTTGTAAAAGGAAGCCTCTTCATAGGCCCTGCACCCTCCATTGTAGTAGTAGTGGAGAGCTTGTGTTTTGGAGCCAAATTAGTGTTTAGATTTGGCCTCTTTCGCCTTCTCGGTCTCTCAGTTTTCTCATTAGCTAAAATGCCAATAACACATCTATCTTGCAAAGTTGTGAGGCTTAGAGCTGGAGCATAGATAGTGCCGCTCATAGTTGCTGGCACAAAGTAGGTGCCTAATAAGTGGTGTTTACGCCGATGATCAGAACCTCTTTTGAGGTAAGGGGGATGGGGGGACTTGAATGAGACATCGTATTAAGCCAACTGTGTGCCCTTTACTTTCTTTGCAGTCGTGGAGAGCTGCAGCGGGAGTCAGACTTCATGGCCAGTGTAGACAGCAGCTGGATCTCCTGGGGGGTTGGA
>NW_006436007.1:63096-66832 GCF_000325575.1 Pteropus alecto
GGGTTGGGAGTCTGCCTGCTGAAGCCCCTCAAGTGGACTCTTTCCAACGTGCTGGGCGATAATAAGGTTCCTGCCGAGGAGGTGCTTGTGGCTGTGGAGCTGCTTAAGGTGGGTGCTCAGAAGGGAGAGGTCTGGTGTCATCTGGTGTAATGATAGGCTCTTCTACTTTACTTGCATGTATCATTAGAAAAAGAATGTATCTTTTTACATGGTAACAGGTGATGAACTGAGTTTCCCTGACCTCCCTTATTCTGTACTTTGTAGCATTATTTTAGTTGTTGGACTTTTACATTTCAAGGGTGATCCTTTGTCTAGGAGTTGACAGTTGATTATTTTCTGCATTTGTAGGGATTCATGATAAGCTAATGTTTAGAAAATGCTTTGCCTTCTATATTTTATTGACAAGAATTTCCCAGGTTTCCTGAGGACTTCATGGCTTTCAACTTTGCCCTCCCCTATATCAGCAAACCAGGTTCAAATTTCCTCCTCTGTGGCTATAACCCTTCCCTATTCCAGCTGACCAATGGCCTTACTTCCATCAGGCAGAGAGTAGAGAGTCCATAAATATTTGTTGAATAAATAATATACATGTCCATACATATGCTTACACATACACTCCATTATTTTCTAGAAATGGAATCTTATTTTATCTATTGGTCTGCAACCTGCTTTATTGGTCTTTTCACTTTACTAGATCATGAGCATTTTCCAGATCCCTATGCAATATAGATCCACTTCATTCTTTTGGATAACTGCATAGTAATCTATAGATATCCCACAATTTATGCAATAGTTACCATACAGATGGACAATTAAACCATTCCAATTACTCTGTTACTTCTCTGACAGCTTTATGTGTACATCTATGTACTTCTACCTTTATTTTTGTGGAATCGATTTCTAAAAGTGGCATATGTTTAACGGAATCTGCCAAATTACTTTTCGTCAAGACTACATTAAAGTGGGACATGGTTCCATAGTGTAGCGGTTAGCACATCTGCTTTACATGCAGAAGGTCCTGGATTCTCACCCTAGTGGAGCCACGGTCCATGGTCTATGGCCACGCCACCCTTAACAAGCCCGATTCTGTCTGATTTCGGAAGCTAAGCAGGGTTGGGCCTGGTTAGTACTTGAATGGGAGACTACGTAGGAAAACCAGGTGCTGTAGGCATAAATAATAATAATAAAAAAAAAAAAAGACTACAGTAAAGTGTCCAGTCTCCTCACATCCTTGTCAGCACTGGATGACATCAGCCTTTTAAATTTTGCCAATTTGATGAACAAAAATAATACTTCTATTTGTGATTTGAGCATCTTTTCACCTATCTACTGTCCATTTACATATTCTCTTCTATAAATTGCCTCTTTATATTCTGTTTTTATATTGGATAGTTTCTCTTTTATATTAATTTGTAGTTTTCTGTGTGTTAGGGATAGAGATATTGTATATATTTAGTATTAGAGATGTAAATATTGTTTCTCAGTCTCTTGTTTGCTTTTCATTTTTACTTACAACTTTTACCCTAGAGAAGTTTTCATATTTCTACAGTCAGATGTCTCAGATTTTCCCTTATAGCTACTGAATTTCTGGTCTTGATTAGGAAGGCATCTTCTGCCTCATGGTTAATCAGATTTCTCAAAAAATTTCTTCAAATTAACTTTCATTTTCTTAATTTAAATTTTAATAATTCAGTATTTATTTTGCTATATGTGGTAAGGAAAAACTCTTATTTTCTTCCAAATAGATAACCAATTGTCTTAACATAGCTTATTAATGTTATATACCAGTGATGATTCTGTTTGTGGGTGGATACCATCCTGTTCTCACTCCAGTAGCTTTATAGTAAGGGTTATTATCTGACGGGGCAGTCAAATCTAAGGAAAACTTCAGGTTCTATCTTATTAGACTCTTCTGTTGCCTTTGACACTGTTAACCACTCGCTCCTTAAAATTTTCCATTTCCTTGACTTTGTTATTACACCGCAGGTTCTCAGTTCTCCCTGAGCAGTGTTTCTGGGGCTTGTTTGTGAGCGTCTTTATCTTTTAAACGTTAGTCTTTTTTCAGCTTACTTTTCTCTCTGAATTTCCTTGGGTAAGTCATTTACACTTGTGATTTTAATTACCTTCTGTCTCTGTCCTGGTGTCTCCTTGAGCTTCAGATTTATATATCCAATTCCCGCTGTATGGATCTTCTTGGATATACCGCTGGCATCCAAATTAACATATCCAAAATGGAATGTTTTATCTTTCCTTTAAAATATGCTTTTCCTCCTATAATCTTGCTATTAACTAATAGCATCACATCCCCCCAATCACTCAAGCCAGAACCCAGGAGTCATCCTAGACTCCTCTTTCTCTTTCCACCCAGACCCAGTTACCATGGACTGCCAGCTTTATCTTCTAAATGCTGTTTGAATCTATCCCTTCTCTGTCCCTGTGACCATTGCCCTGTTCAGTCCCTCATACCCTCTTGCACAAATGGCCTCTGTGCCTCTAAGCTTAAGCTACAGTCCGTCCTCTCCCCGTTGTCAGCTCGATCTCTGTTAATCTAACCATGTCATTTCCCTTCGGTGACTTCACACCATCTGCCGAATGAAGGACAGCATAGAAGATGTTACACTTTGTACGAGACAGAAGTACTTCTACTCTCTCCCCTTCCCGTGGCATCCATAAACGTCATATTGATTCATACTCTATGCCATTGCTCATAATTGCCCCTCTTCCTGAGATGCCCTTCCCACCTGCTTCTCCTAGAAACTTACTCACCCTTCAGAATTCTGCTCAACAACTGTTTGTCTCCAAGCAACCTCTCGCCTCCTGGGTATTCCTTTCCTATATTTTCATAGCGTGCTGTGCAGACGTCGGTAAATATTTCTTGTTTGCAGAAGACTGAGTGATTTCCACGTAGGAGGAACATGGTGGCATTGTTTCCGGGAACCTTTGTCTTAGACTTCTCACAAAAACCCTGTCCCACCTGTTTCTCACATACTTCTCTCTTGAGATGCTTTATAGACGCAGTAATGTTCTCGTCTACAGTGTTGCCAGTTGGCATAAAAGTGGAGAGACCAGGATCGGAAGGGAATTTAGATGTCATTTCATCCACCTTCTTCAGTTTGTGAGGAGAATGCTGAGGGCCAGTGAGATTTACAGGTTCAGGGTCACACAGGCTGGTCTATCCCACCGCACCAGCCCATTTTCCCTTTGGGGAACCATGGGCTGGGGAGAAACCTAAACATAAAATCCCAGATGGAAGTGCAAGCACTGAGCTGGCTCTCAATATATCATGTACCTTGTTTCATTCGTATTCACCAAACTTTTTTCCAAGGTTTAAAAAAAAAATCCTTTTTCTTTTGCAAAGCTGCCACGTTAGGGAAGACAGGGTCAGTGCTCCTGCTCGTGCTGGGTGTGGTCGAAGTTTGGAAGCACGAAGTCAGGGCTCAGGGGGCTCCGTGGGCTGCGGTCAGGGCCTGTGAGTATGTTTTGCCTTCCCTGCAGGAAAAGGCTGAGGAGGTGTATCGTCTGTATCAGAACTCCCCTCTCTCCTCTCACCCTGTGGTGGCCCTGTCGGAGCTGAGCACCCTCTGTGCAGGCTCCTGTCCAGATGAGAGGACCTTCTACTTGGTGTTGCTACAGCTACAGAAAGAGAAGAGGGTCACAGTCCTCGAGCAGAACGGGGAAAAGGTATGTGAGTTCAACTGTTCATTCACTGACTTCCCAATGACTTATTACGTGTGTA
>NW_006436007.1:66862-75830 GCF_000325575.1 Pteropus alecto
TTCCCTATGTTATTACGTGTGTACTGACATGCCCACCATCATTCCTGCCTGGGGATTTCTCAGCACTTGTGGTAGGGGCAGCAGTAATTTGTCCCTGTCCCTCAGATTGTGAAGTTTGCCCGGGGGCCACATGCCAAGGTCTCTCCTGTCAACGACGTAGATGTTGGAGTATACCAGCTGATGCAGAGTGAACAGCTGCTCTCACGCAAAGTGGAGTCCTTATCCCAGGAAGCAGAGAGGTAACTACCCCTGAGCTGAGCGCCCCCAGCCCTCACCCTGGCTGGCCCTCGGAGCCAGCAATGCGTTGGTGTCTGTAGGCTCATTACAAAAAGGTCATTATTATTATTCTTTTACTAATTACAAAACTAACTGCAATACAGTAATCATGGAGAGCACAGACTGTCGCAAAGGAGAAAGAGTGAATTTTAGTTCTTCCCCCGCCAAAGATTATGACTGTTAACAAAACACGTTACTATTATGTTTATGCTCTTCCATGCCAGTCTCCATTGAACCAGTATTTATTGAGCCAGGCCTTGTTTGGGGCACTTGGGGATACAAGACAAGCCTCTGCCTTCCAGAGGTCTCTGAGGGGCTCCTCCTCTTCCCCTTGGATGACCATACAAGGCGTCCCTGCTAAAGGCACATGAACACTTCTCTGAAAATTAGCATATATTGACACTGAGTTAAAATGTTCTTGTTCACACCCATCTGACAGTGGGAGAAACCCAAGGGATGTGGCCAAGGTCATTGCTGGTGTTAAGAATCAATTCTGGATCTCTTGGCTCCCGAATTGGGAATCTATTTTTAAAGTGCCGTATCGGCATGCCCCCTCTCCCTGTGGGTAAGACTTAGTCAGCGTGTCTTCCCCACGTGCAGGCGCTCAAGCTTATATCTCAGCTTGCTGCAAGAGCTTGGCAGTGGGCTGTTGGGCATCATTTTTCTTGCATTTGGGTGGAATGGGTTTGATTTTCAGACCTGAAAGTGTTTGCCCAAGGGCTGCTCTTGGGGACTCTTCAGGACCCTGCCACCCCATCCTATGGCCTCATCATCTCGATCCATCCCTTTGTTTCACAGGTGTAAAGAAGAAGCCCGCCGGGCATGCCGAGCAGGAAAGAAGCAGCTGGTGAGTTTCCTCTTCCCCTCCAGCCACGTGCCTGTGCCCTGGCCTGGCAGTGAGAGGTACTCCGGCGGTTCAGAGAAGAACTTGGGGCTCAAGGGGAGCAGTCTGTGGACGGCCCAGGCACCACAACTTGTTTTATAAAAGAGCGGGAAGGAGGCCTGGGACGGTCTTAGCATCTGGGAAGGGCTGTCTTCCTTAGGCCCTTTGGCCTGCCCAGTCCGACACTGACCAAGTCTCTATGCTCCCCTAGGCACTAAGGTCTCTCAAGGCCAAACAGCGGACAGAGAAGCGCATCGAGGCCCTGCATGCCAAACTGGACACTGTGCAAGGCATCCTGGACCGGATCTATGCCTCCCAGACAGATCAGATGGTAGCCCCTGCCCCTCTGTTCCAGTACTTGACCAGTTTCCCTGGCATCCACCGCTTGTCCCCTCCACTGTGGCTCTGCTATTTGGAAGAGGCCCGGGTTCTCTCAGGATGTAGCTGGGATTGCCTTTGCCTCTTCCGTTGGGACGCTTTGGCCTCAGTGGACGTGGGGTGAATCAAGCGCAGGTGGCAAAAATAAAACCCTAAAGCTATCTTGGAGATGAAACAACATTTTATATATATATTTTGCCCAGTGTTCTTCATTTGCACCGACAACTGCTTTCTCTTTAGGTGTTCAATGCCTATCAGGCTGGCGTAGGAGCCCTAAAACTCTCCATGAAGGATGTCACAGTGGAGAAGGCAGAGAGCCTCGTAGATCAGATCCAAGAGGTACGGGAGGGGTTAAGGAGGGATGGACACTCCAGAAGGACAAATGGGACTTTGTTGTGTTTCCTCTTATCCCAAACTGGAATCTTTATCTTGTGAACTGGAGGAAGCTTTCCTTGATTCTTGGATGGGGCAGCGTTACTTTGTAACCCTGAACATTAAAACCCAAGGGCTGAGGTCCTCAGAGACACCACTCAGAGTTCGAAACCTGTGCTTTCCCTTACAGCTGTGTGACACCCAGGATGAAGTTTCTCAGACTCTGGCTGGTGGGGTAACCAATGGCTTAGGTGAGTTGTCAAGGTGACTTCGCTTCCTTGTGCTGTGGTAGGTGTGATCATGGATCTGGCTTTCCCTGTGCAAGCGGGGCTTTCCTACCCTCCACTCTCGGGCTTATCCACAGGAGTGGTTGGAAGTTGTTGTCATTTCCTCACCGAGAGTCTATACTAATGACCCCTCTGTGCTCCAGCGTTCCTTACTGACTAAGCTTCTGATTGGAAGATGCTTCCTCAAGGGCAAGAGGAAGCAGGGTCAGTTTCGTGGTGTTAGCAGAATATACCTCCTTACAGCTTAGCTCTGTATGGAAAAAGGCCGTGTGCTTGAAGGTGCCCTCTGCCTCTCAGCTCACATGATTCTTTTAACCTGCAAGGAGGCCTTGACGTCTTGTAAAGCTGAGCTGAGTTTTGCTATTCTCAATCCTTGACTCAAAAATGCATTTCCTCCCTGGACTTTATGTGTCCTTATGTTGTCTTTTATTTCTAGATTTTGACAGTGAGGAACTGGAGAAGGAATTGGATATCCTTCTTCAGGATACCACCAAAGAACCTTTGGATCTGCCCGACAACCCCCATGAGACGTTTTATACCAACTGTGTGCCTGACCCTAGGATCTCGGATGCTGAACTTGAAGCTGAACTTGAGAAACTGTCCTTATCGGAGGGAGGTACGGAGCTGTATTCCCAGGGTTGCTGGTGGGCATGGGGCCCTCTGGCTGACAGTAGCCACACAGGGTTGATGAGTCCCAGCCCAATTACTCAATTTTCCAGGGTCCCAGAGCCTGGTAAGGTTGCTGCAGGCTCATTATTTATTTATATTAAGCCCCGATTGCTTAAACACTGGGATGATTCTAGCTTAAAGATTTGTCTGGTATAGTGTACATTTTTTTTCTTTTTGCAGATTTGGTCCCAAGCAGTAAATCTCCAAAAAGGCAATTGGAACCGACTCTCTAAAGCCATTGTAGGACCCTCAAGTGAAGGACCCTCATATAAAAGAGAGACCAGGCTTATATGTATGTACATAGTTATTTAAATGAAAAACTCAGAATTTCTTGGGAAGAGGAGGAAGGAGAACCACTCTGATTTATCTGGATGCTACCACTTACTACAGGACAGATACAGTTTCTGGAAGTGTGCTTCAGAGGCTTGCTCCCAGCTGGTATCATGGACCTGCCTTCTCATCTTTATAGTGCCACGATTTATACCGTTCTGTGTTTGACCCGTCGTCTCATAGCCTGCAGTTCTTGCCATTGGCTCAGTTAGGTTTGTCTTCACCCACCAGCTTTGTTCCAGCCAATGAAGGCGAAAGAGTTGCAGCTTTGCTAAATCAAAATCAGTCCTCTTCCCCCACCCCCACTGTTTCTTAGAGGGATGTATTGCGTCTGTGAGGTCAGTTAAACAACTCCTTCCAGTCCCACTCTACTTTCATTGGTAATGAGAAGAATGAGAATCAGACAGCTGCCACTTTGTGGAGAAACGTACAGTGTAAAAGATTTTTCTCTAGGGTCACTTGTCAAATTCACCAGGTGTTCAGAAAGAGGGGTCACCCCTGAGTGGCTCAGAGTCATGACATTTGGAGAGGGGACTCATGTGGTTGGTGGATGTTGCTGCCTCTTCCATCTTATGCAGATCTCCTGACTGGAGAAAGGGTTATTGGTGGACTTTTGAACTTGAGGGGGAGAAGCCCAGGTGACTGCAGGGCCCCAAGTGTCCAAACCCCGTATGCTTTTTTAAAGAGGCGTAATCTTTGCCTTGCCCCGTCATGGAATAATTTAAACATTAATATGTATATCAGAACAAGCCACACAACAACACACCTCCCCTTCTGGAGCCTGGCACACAGCAGGTTCTGTGTTTGCATCTGAGAAGCATTTGCTTTGTGCCCACTGCTCAGGGCACAGGACCTTAGCCAGGCCGTGCAATAGGAGCAGAAGTCCGTGACCTGCTGCTGGGTCTGCTGCGCGCTTCCCGGTCCTGCTCGCCACCTGTCCCCACATCTTCGAGCCCCATCTTCCCACTTTCTTTGATGAGTGGGGAAGAATGGCCTAGGGGGACAGGTAGGAGAGGGTCTGAATGCTGTGGCAACAGGGAGAGGAGGAGATGACAGCCACACTGCCACTCTGCTGCCACAGTGCAAGTGCTGCCTGGAGCCCTTTCCCGGCCCCCTTGCTTGAGGTGGCGAGGAGCAGAGGGGAAGAATTTGCTCCAGACCAGGAGCACGAATCACTTTTCAACAAATTTCTCTCCCAGTTGACCCTGGTAAACTGAAGTGTTGGGGGTGAAGAGAAACAATCACTATTTTTTCTTTTTTATCTGGTAAATAATTGAAAAAACCCGAGTGCTTGTCTTCGTCTCTTCTTTAGGTTGTTTCTTGTTCCTCATGCCTCCCCACCCCACCCTCCAGCGTTTACACCCTGGGCTGCAGCAGGGAAGCCCGGTCAGCCTGACCGATGGTTCTCAACCTCAGGCCGTGCTGTGGGAGGCTGCATCCTCTAAGTGGCCGCCTTGGTCTTAGGAGTGTGCCATCGTTCCTTTTTCCTTTGCCTGTTTGTTTAAATGACCCAGTTTCCTCTGCCCATGTGATCTTACCACATTTAATCTGGATCCAGTATTTACTTAGCGCCTGCTACATGCCTGGTTTTTGTCACACCCTGGGGTGGGGAGGGGGGATGGGCTTTGAGACAGAGGCAGAACTAGGAATGGGCTAGAAGATCAGCTACAGCAGTAGATTCACAGTTCTAGGTAAGTCAACTGGTTAACTAACCAGGGAAATGCGTCAGAATAAGCCAAGGGCAGAAAGTTTGAAGGGAGAGTGAAGGTTCTTGGAGGCGGGAAGTAGGAAACACCTTCCTGACCCCTACCAGCCCTGCCCCCTCTGCTGAAAGCAGGGGACCTGGGCTTCATGAGCCTCTTCTCTGGTCTCATGTTACTCTTCCCTCACTGACCTGAGCGCCTTTGGAGTCTGGTTTAAAAGTCTGGGCCTAGTTCTTTGCTCTGCTGCAGGAGTTTGAAAGGTGTAGAGTCTGGGCCAGATCAGTTGAGAATAAGGAGCCGCTGTCTGGTGGTGGCTGTGTTTTCAGCATGTGATTCCTGAGTGGGGGAGGGGTCCTGAGTCTTAATCAGGATTCTCCTCTTGAAGGAGTAGACTTGGTTTATTAAGGGAGCTGGTGAGTCTTCTTACATATGGAGAGACATCAGGCCCAGATGGATCAGGTTCAGATATTGCCTTTTTGAAGCATCCTGTGGGGTACAGAGGTAAGTTCAGAGAACAAGTTGGGGGACTCAGGGATGGCTTCACCGAGAGATGATATCCAAGCTCTCATGTCCTTTGGCTATTTCTTTGGATAATCAAGACATTGCAAAGCCACAATTCTTAAAATATCATCTATGCGTGATTCCACTGAGATAATAGGGAGATAATGTAATGAATCAGGTCGGGGCTGGTCCTGTCTGGGAATCAAAAAGCCCGGTTCCAGTCTTCACCTCAGCTGCCTGCTGCTTGTATGGCTTTGGTGACACCGGCCCTTCATTTCCCATCTGTGAAGTGAAGCAGACAAGATGACTCCAGAAGTTCTGATTGTCTTAGTGTCCTCCTGCACAGTGTGCTTCTCCTTTCTCTTGAATCCTTGCTTCCTCGTGACAGGAGCCCAAGCCTGAGAAGGTGGCTGGAGGGTGATGCGGTAGGGAGAACAGGTGTGGGAAGTGGGAGGAAGAGGGGAGGGCGCAGCCTTAGAACCTCTTGGTCTCCTTGAGAGAGGCTCTCAGCCTGGGACGTGAGTCAGACACCCTGCCTAGGGATGGATGGGTAAGGGTTAAACTGAAGCCTTTTATCATTGCCTTCCTGACGGGCAGAGTCCATGGTTGAGCAGACCCCATCCCTTGCCCCCTAAGAGGTCACAATACTCTGAAGGTCTGCTGGAAATGTAACCCAGGCAGTCCGGAAGGAGAAAACCACCAAAGCTGTTCAGAAAGACAAGGCCGCTGAGAGTGCTGCTGACTCACAGGGAATCCAAACAAAGCTTGGTGAGCTCGGCAACTCTTTTTCTTTTGAAGTATTTCACTGTTTCCCCCACCAACATCTCATTCTTACTCCAGTTGCAGCTACTCCGGGGAGAGCGTGATTTCTTATCTCCTCCTGCACACAGACAACACACGGTCGTAGACCCTAAACATGAGAGCTGGAGGGAGCCTCAGCAGGTGCAGGCAAGGCCTCCATTTTGCAGTTGAGGACACTGAAGCCTAGGTGACTTGCCCAAGGTCACAGAGTGTGAAACAGAACTTAGATTTGTTGATTTCCGGTTTGGTAATCTGTTACCCCAGGCCTCTCTTAACACAGACTCTCAAAACCCATATAACACCAAAATGACTTCCTGTGGTTGGTGGTGGTTGGTGGCAGGTGGTCGATGAGTGGTCGGTGTATGTCACTGATCTGAGTTCGCAGATAGCTTTTTCTGACTGTCAGGGCTGCAGTTACGCAGACTATGGATCAAAACTTGCCTCTTGACTAGCTGACCAGTTTCCAATTTTTAGGGAAACCAAGGACAGTCTTCACACCGTTCCTTTGCTGATATGCACCGTGAAGGTAACTTTTTTGACTTGTATTTTGGAGCAAACACATCAATTGTGCAGGGGGGAAAATGCAGCTGTGGACCACACAGCACTTCCTGAAAGAGCCATATTTTGGACTCTCGTGAGTAACTAATGGTGTGATGAAGTGACAGTACCCCAAAGCAAGTCATGAACTGCAGCGGGGGTCGTACCTCAGCTAGTGGGGTTCTAGCCCCCTGAGTGGTATAATGAATGTAGGCTGTCTTACTGGGATATCACATAATGGGTTAGCCCAGGTTAATAGAGACGTATTTAGATTATACATGTTGTAAGTGAATTCAGATATTCAAAATACGCTGGAGTTCCCAACCCAGGAAACTTAAAAATTAACAAATCTAAGAGGCGTGCCTGTTCTGTGTGAGCTAACAAATCAGTGGAAGAAAGAAGGGAGTTTGAGAGAGGGCCCCTGCCCTCCAGGAATTTAAAGTCAGAGGAAAAGTGTCTTAGTTTGGGCTGCTACAAAAAAAAAAAAAAAACATAGACTAGGTGGCCTGAAACAACAGAAATTTATTTCTCACTGTTCTGGAGGCTGGAAGTCCAAGATCAGAGTGCCCGCATGGTCCCGTCCTGGAGAGGGCTGGTCCTCTTCTGGGCTGCAGGGGGCCCCCTTCTTGTATCCTCATTTGGTGGAAAGAGGGCAAGGGAGTTGTCTGGAGCCTCTTTTATAAGGGCACTAATCTATTCACGAGGGCTACACCCTTACAGCCTGATTACCCCTCAAAGGCGCCACCTTCTAATACCATTATATTGAGGGTTAGGTTTTCAATGTATGAATTTTGAGGAGACACATTCAGACCATAACAAAGGGTAATGTCAAGATACTAGCACAATGAAGGATTAGTACAGCACTAAGCATTTGCAGAGCAGGGGTTCGGTGGGTCAGGAACAAAATGCCCAATCTTGGATTCTGGCTCCTATTTTAATGCAATGACAGAACACAAAAATGAACAATAGCTATCATTTATTGGGTAACAATGTTACTTACTGTCTGCCAGACACTATCATTGCGTTGTCCAGGAGTAGACCTGGAGACAGAGTTTGGGGTATCAGGGATTACCACCTGTGAAGGGAAAGGGGAAGATGCAGGACCGGGGAGAGGAAGAAGTCAATCTGCGATGCAGGCCCCTCAAACTCTTGGTCACCCTGGTGGGGAATTCTAGTGTGAGTATTTTTCATTAGCGTCTCATGTCAGGCAGAAATGGCCAGGCCTTTATCCATCCCGAGCCTTCTCCCTCAGTAGTCAGATACCCCTAGAAAGGGGGTGACCTCAGCTAGGATGGCTCCCTACAGCTGGGCAATAAATCCTTGAAGGGGCCTTGAACATTGTATCTTCGTGACTCCTACACTATGCTAAGCTATTGGAACAGACTAATCTTTCCAATGAGATGGTACTGTTACTTCACAAATGAGTTAATGAAGGTTTAGAAATGGTAAAAAAGTTGTCCAAGGTTATTGTTGGATGACTGTGATATTGTGATTTATAATAAGAAATATCTATTTGGTCTTCACCCCCATTTCTGGCACAGATCTCCTAAAACCCTCAGAATTTCTTAAGTGATGAGTGCAGTAAAGGTGTTTTGATGTTTATTATCTACAATAGCTCCGCCCCTCTCCCTCCACCTCGCCAAATATCAAACTCCTAGGGAAAACCTCTAGTAAATGATGTGGAATACTCCTTACCTTGGCATCATTGACATTTTGGGATGGATAATTATTTGCTGTGGAGATATATTAGTCAGCTTGAGCTGCTATAAAAAACACACAGACTGGACAACAGAAATCTATTTCTCACAGTTCTGGAGGCTGGAAGTCGAAGAAAAAGGTGCTGGCTGATTTGATTCTTGATGAGAGTTCTATTCCTGGCTTGCAGACAGCTGCCTTTCGATGTGTCTTCACACGGCAGGGCAGGAGAGAGCTCTGGTGTCTCCTCATCTTAAAAGGCAGCAGTCAGTCCTCGCAGATTAGGGCCTCACTCTATTTCATCACCTCCTCACAGGCCCTGTCTCCAAATACAGTCATATCGGGACTTAGGACTTCAGCCTATGAATTTTGAGGAATATAACATTGAGTCCATAACAGGGAGATTGCGCATTATAGCATGTTTGGAGGTCTCCCTGGCCTCTATGCACTACATTCCAGTAGCAATCTCTGTCCCTAGTGTGACAACCCAAAATGTCTCCAGACATTGCCCCCTGAGTGGGAGTGAGGTGGGAGGT
>NW_006436007.1:75844-84032 GCF_000325575.1 Pteropus alecto
TCACCGCTAAAAGAACCATTGCTCTATGCTGAAAATTATAAAATATTTTAGAGAAAAACATTTAAATAGATAAATGTCATATTCATAGATTGAAGATTTAATGTTATAAAGATGTCCATCCATTCTTCTAAAGTCAATGAAAGCCCAATCAAATTCCCAGCAGTGTGTATGTGTGTGTGTGCGCGCACGTGTGTGTGCGTGTGTGTGTTACACACAAATAAAAAAATGAATTCTAAAATTTACAATTTTAGAGAAAAACATTTAAATAGATAAATGTCATATTCATAGATTGAAGATTTAATGTTATAAAGATGTCCATCCATTCTTCTAAAGTCAATGAAAGCCCAATCAAATTCCCAGCAGTGTGTATGTGTGTGTGTGCGCGCACGTGTGTGTGCGTGTGTGTGTTACACACAAATAAAAAAATGAATTCTAAAATTTACATGGAAATATAAAGGATGAAGAGTACCCAAGACAGTCTTGAAGAAGAATGAAGCTGGAAGACATACTTTCCTATGTGTATGTTATACTTCAGGTTTTAAAAAGTATAAATAAAAGAATAAATATTGAATGAATAACTTCCATTAGAGTATAAAAAAGTAATAGAAAACTTAATCCAACATAAAATAAGAAAATATAAAGACAGAAACACAAAAAATCTTAGTTAATAGAAAGTACCAAATTAGTTAGTAAGAATCAATGAAGATTTCTCAGTAATTTACAATAATCGTAAATGAATCCAATGTGCCAGATAGATATTGTCAGATCTTTAAAAAATAATAATACTTCTGAACTGTTTTCAAGGGATATATTCTTAAAACATAAGGTCACACAAAAATGTAAAATTAAAAGATAGAAAAAGATGGTGTATCTATTTTAATACCAAACGAAGTAGACTTTAGCATAAAAATATTCTTTTGGTTAAAAATAGTCTTTACCCAATGACAATAGGAACAATTTACAGGGAAGATATATCTTTTTCACATTTATATGCATCCGAAAATATAGTTTTGCAAATTATTAAAGATGAAATTACAAAGAGAAATCGACAAATCACAACTACAGTGGTAAATTTTAATCATTGTATTCTAATAATGTGAGATTGACTCACAGACCTGGTAGACCAAAAATTAGGAGAGACGGAAGATTTGAAGTGCACAATTAACATGTCGCTCTAATAGGAATATCTTCGACTTTAGGTTTAATGGATAGAGACTAATAATTTTTTTAAATGAACATAGAATATTTACAAAAGTTGGTCATGTAGTAGGACACAAAACAAGTCTCAACAAATACTAAATGATCAGTATCATGTTCATATTTTCTGATCATGGTGTGACTTAGTTAGAAACCTATAGCAGTGGGATAACTTAAACAAAACATACATTTGGACATTATTTTAAAAAACTTCTAAACAACTCATGGGTCAGAGAATAAATTATATTGGAAACTCAAAACGATGTAGCCACATAAGCTTCTTGCTGATCCTAAACTCCCCATGAATGCCACCATATCAGTATTTTTGTCCATACTGCTTTCTCTATATATTAATATTCATACGATGGAGCTAAAGAGATACTTAGGGGGAATTTAGATCTTTACATGCTATTATTGAAAAATGAAAAGATGAGGAAAAAGACTGAAAAATCAATGAGCCATTAAAAATTTTAGCAAACCTTTTAGCAAAGTATCTTTTAAAAAAATCCTGCCTTACTGAGTTTGGTTTATCCTCCTTTTCCGGGGGTGGTTTCATATCAGAAAATCTCATAACATCATTTACCACTAAGCCACCAGATATGGCTATGCATGTTGTCACAGGGCTGAGCTGCTGTGTCAAGGTGGTCTATTACAACAAGGAGCCAAACTTATTGTGATAAGCGAGAGGCTACACAAGAAAGCATGCTGACTTCCCAGGGTTCCACCCTGAACCCCCATTCTCATGGAATGACACAGAGTGAGGGTCAGATGAATCAGCGAAGTTGGGGAGGGAACCGTCTCTGTCCAGGGAGCTCTGAATAAAAGGCTCTTGCTGTTTTATGGACCCGGGGGTCAGGGGGAGGAAGGGGGTAGGGCTAGATGCTGAGGCATCTGAGCAGTATCTAGCTGATCCCCTTCCTCCCCAGTGGAGGCGCCCAAGCTAGGAATGCAGAAATTGCAGAAAAATTGTAAGAGCATGGCCAGTAAAGAGGGGCAGGGGTGCTTGATTGCCACTTCCTTAAGACTGCAGTGCACAAACTGTGCACCAAATCTCCTATGGGGATGGCAGCTTTTCCCCCTGAGGGCCGCCAGGCAAAGCCTTTGTAATTGCCTGTAGTTAGTCTTGAAAGATCACACAGAGGCTTTTGGCCTGGAGTCAGGCTCCTCACAGGGTATAACCAACATGCTGAAGGGTTGAATGTGGCTGAAATTCATTTCAAGCTTTGCTGGCATGGAGCTGTGTCCACCTTTGCTGAGGAAGGAGCACCTTTTTCTCATTCACACAAAGACACCATATGGGCTATTGATGGCACTGCCCACATTAACAGGTTAAACAATAATATCTTACAAAGTCTTCAATAGATGAAGAAGAGACGTGATAAAATTCAACACTTATTTGTGATCTAATAAAAAATAAACTAGGACTAGAATAAACTAGGAAATTCCCTACCCTAATAAAGTATTTGTGTCCAAATTTTCTCTTTTTATAAGGACACCAGCCATATTGAATTAGAGCCCACCCCACTGACCTGATTTTGACTTAATCACCATTGTAAAGGCCTTATCTCCAAATACAGTCACATTCTGGGTCCTGGGGGTTAAGGCTTCAATAAATAAATTTGCAGGGACATCAGAGCCCATAACAGGGAGTCTGACTACATATAGAGACAGGAGGAGCTTTCAGAAGAGGCCGTTTTCCAGATGTACATTAGAAATGGACCCCACAGGTTCCTAAAAGCTTAGGATAAGGTCAGAAGGAAGGAGAGGAATAAAAGATGACCGATACATTGTGGCCTTGAACAAGTGGGTAGGTGCTGCTGCCATGTACTGAGATGGCGAAAACCAGGGGAGGAATAAACTTGAAGCTGGACCCAGGTTGGAGCCCTGAGACCTTCCAGCCTTGAATAGGAACAACGGAGCCCAAAAGAAAACTGAAAGTGGCTAGAGAGGAACCAGGAAGCCAGAAACCTACAGAATCGTAGGAAGAGTAAAGCCAACATCAAGTTCTCTTGATTCTACCATTTCATATCTCTCAAACTCACCCTGATTTCCCCTCTAAACTTGACCTCCACCCTGATTCCAATGAAAACCAGCAGAGGAAGCCCTCTGTCCCAGGTGCAGGCACAAAAGGATGCAACGTCTGAGGGTAATGTAAAAACAACAATAAAACACAGTCTGCTTTTTATTATCACCATGTGCTGGCAATTCTAAACAATGTGGGTGATAAAATACTCTCTCCGAAAAAAATGATTGATTGATCTAAGTCTTAAATAATGCTGTGGTTATGCAGGCTTCAAATGACACATTTTTATTACTTAGCCTTTAATAAGCCCATACTTGGCAGTTCATTCAGGGAACTCACAACGACACAGTAGGCTGCCACAGACTTGTTTTGAAAGAAAGTTCTTAATGGTTCAGAATTATTAAAGCTCGTTTTAGGTGAAGTTCATGTCTTTGACCCTTATGATAATATATATCCTTGTGTTTAATCAGCAGATTCAAAAATCAGCCAGGATAGCATAGCAATTATAAATACAGAAAAAACAGTGAATGAGTTACTGTAATTAAGTCATTTTATGTGACAACTTGGAGTTTAACTTATCTTTAAAATTTTAAACAGTGGAAGAGTACAAAGTATATGGTATAATTTTTTTGTTTAGTGAGTGCAAATTTAGTTCACGCATGCAATAATTTATTGAATTTGGATATCTTTAAGTTGAAATTTATTGTAACAATTATTACTGACTACTATGTAGTTGTAACCAAAAGTAATTTTGTTGTATAGAGGAAGAAGATGTTGAAATCTAATTTACAACACAGGTGTCAAATATATTGATTATAACACCAAAATACTCAATATGTCATCTTTGAATTTAAATACATAGGGACAAAGCTTACTACCTCCTGGGGTGGTTTCTAGCCTTTCGGTATGAGAATTTGGTAAGAAAAAAAAATCAGTGTTTCTTCTGGCCACTGAGGGGGACTCTGGATGCCAGGCTGAGGAAAATATCAAATAAAATGTGGCAGTCTTCCTATTAAATTCACTCATGACTTCATCTATATTTTCACAGAAATGAGCTCATTGGTGGTGTCTTATATTATAAGTGAGTTTTCCTTAGTATTTTCTCCTTTTTCAAACTCATAAAAAGTAGTGATTTCCTAATACTTCTCCCTCGAGCCCATAAAGGAGGTTTAGGAAGAACGAGAGAATGAGTGGGCGAGTTTGGCTGCGGGCCCCCCCAGTCCAGCCTGAACTGGAACAGGTCACATTTACACATTACGGTCCAGATGTTATGGGCTGAACTGTGTCCCCATAAAATTCCTATGTTGAAGCCCTAACCCTCCGCACCTCAGTATTTGGAGGTGGGACCTTTAACGTGGTGATTAAATTAAAAAGAGGCTATTACTGTGGGTCCTAATCTAACATGGGCGGTATCCTTATAAGGAGAGAAAATCTAAACGTAAAAAGAGACATGAGGAGCGCACGTGGAGAGAGGGACCATCCAGTGAAGAGGCAGCAAGCCAAGGAGAGAGGCCTCAGAAGACATCAACCCTGCTGACACCTCCATCGCAGACTCCCAGCCTCCAGAACTGTGAGAAAATACATTGTGTCTGTTCAAGCTGCCCAGTCTATGGTATTTTGTTATTGCAGCCCCAGACTACACATCAGGGTGGCATTTGTCTGAACCGAAAGTACCACAGCTAAAACCTGCTGGGAGATCACTGGAAGAAAGGACAGAGCGCATGATTTGAGGCTGTTCCCCGAGTACCACAGCTAAAACCTGCTGGGAGAAAGGACAGAGCGCATGATTTGAGGCTGTTCCCCTGGGTTTGAATCCCAGCATTGCTGTTTAGTCACAGACCAACCTACCATCTACTGAATGCTGGGAGCCCAATTTTAGGTCTGTAAGATTGCAATAAGGATGATGGGAAATGTGTGGAAAGGGCCAGGCCCACAGTAGGAGCCCCAAAAATGAGGGTGCCGAGCCAAGCATTCCCTAGGACCTGGGGAACACTGCCTCAGCTCATGTAAGTTAAATCCTGCCCCAGCTGGCCACACCGGGGAGGACTGGAAGTCTGTCGATTTTACAATGAAGGGAGGGTCATTTTAAAAATGTTTGCTGAGCTATTAAGTTTAAAAGATTTTGCTAAATTTGCCACTTTGAATGATTTGGGAAGATTAAAAATAGACATTATCTCGGTTTATAAAAATATATAACATACGTTCATACATGTATTGTAGAATCGTACATATTTTATACATATTTTAAGAAAATTTGTATGAGAAATGCAGGAGTCTAAAGAAGAAAACACCTCATAACACCACTCAGAGACAACCACTGCCCACGTTTTAGTGTTTTCGTCCAACATTTTTCCTGTTGCCTTTTTTTAAAATAGAGGAGAGCAATTTTATGCCACGTTTTCCCCCTGAACTCTCAATCTCAGGTTCCCATGCCATTACAAAGTCTTCATGTTCATTTTTCATCCCGCTCCTTAGATCCCGCTCAGCAACAGGCTCTGATAGGAGGTGGCACTTGAACTAGGGAGAATGGATCTGTGTTTGGAGGTGGGTGTGCAAACATCTACAAAGTCATGACATCGTAAAGAGTCCCTGGCTGGAAGTGGGAGGCTGAGATGAGGACAGGCCTGAGCCCTGCAATCCACCTTCGAAACCTCACTGTACCCCATCTGCGTTTCCTTATTCTGGCCCTTTAAGAAGGGAGCTGGAACTCCGGGCAAGCCTCAGGCAGTGGTCTCCTGGGAACTGAGGGACAACAAATGCCCCAGGGATTGGGGGTGGAGTGTGAGGAGTACCCTCCCCAGATAATCAGGTAGAACAGGGACTGGGGGTAGATTTCTCGTTCCTTTCTGCGTCTGTGGCTTCTTCACCTCTCCCAGCCCTCTGTCTCTCCTCCACACTTCCGAGGCCCACCTGTGTCTGCAGCCTTCCCCGTCCCTGCCTCTCCCTGCTCGTCTGTTGTCACTTTCACGTCCTCTGTTCCAGATGGTCTTCATTTCTGGAAATAGTTCTTGTTTATAAGAGTTTCTTAGTTGATTTTTCTTGGATTTTTAGGTGGGAAAAAAATCAAATATTCTGTAAAAAAAAAAAAAAAAATGGTAATTTGATCTCATCAAATCTCTAAACCTTCCAGTCTGAAAAATGGTCAATAACAGAGAAGTTAGTGAATACCCCCGTCTTAACCTAAAATGACTGCAGTACCTCCGGTGTTTCTCCGTTAACACTATGTGGTGTTTTGCTTGATGCGGTGTTTTGACTTTTTAATTTAGATCCTTAAATGAATTTGCATAGAGTTGTTCTAGGTGTGAGTTTGGTAAAGAATATAGAATAATTTGCTTTTTGCATTAATTTTAATGGTGGTCATATAATTGGATCTATCTCATTTATGAGTTTGCCTCAAAAGCTTTTTTCAGTGTTAACTTCTATCACCTCTTTTCTATTTTTTAAGCTTTCCTCCCCCCCTATAATATTTCACTGTATGGTGGGTGTTTCTTTATTAACCATGGTCTCCCGGTTCTGTCAGTCACTTGGAAAAAATAGTACTTGTTGACTTTGCCCCAGTTATATGCCCTTCCTTCTTCCTCTGTGCTTTAGAAAGCTTCTGGTTCCTATCTTAATCTATTGGGATTTTAAAAATGCTTTTGTTTTTACATTCTGTAGCCCTCCTTTCAAGAATTATATTTATATGCCATTTTGTTGCTGTTATTGTTTCAGTTAATTAACACTTTAAAGAAATTAAATGTTCATTGTGAAGCTTTTTCTTTCACGACATCTCAGTTTGTGAGTCTTTTAGTTTCATTCATCTCTTGGTTGTCTGGATTGTCTTCAAGTAGCTTCCCCGGAAGGATAATAAATGTCAAAGCATAACTTAGAAGCATTTAGTGAGTTGTGTAACGAACTCACAAGTACACCAAGGAGACAGCCATTAGGTTCTTATCAATGAACAAAGTAAAAAAAAAAAAAAGAAAGTGGGCTGTAGAGGAAAGGATTTATATAAGAAAATGGGGAGAGGGGAAGAGGTGCCAGTCTAGGAAGAACGAATTCTGTTTTGTGATTAGCTGGAGGCTGTCAAAGAGACCAGTCTGGGCAATCTATTCTGGAATAAATTGACTAGGTCAGTAGAGAAAACAATTTTAGTTGTGGATTTTCCAAAAAATCTTGAGATGTGAGCTGTGAAGGACATGTGACATGCTGCTGTAAACAGTGTCTGCCAGTGTCCTTCCAGCATCTCCACCTTAGGCAGGCCAGGATCGCTCCATTTCTCTCAGCAGAATTTCTGTGAGATAGCTTTCCCCAGTCCGTGCAGGTGTGAAAACAG
This sequence comes from Pteropus alecto, assembly GCF_000325575.1. Lineage (NCBI taxonomy): Eukaryota > Metazoa > Chordata > Mammalia > Chiroptera > Pteropodidae > Pteropus > Pteropus alecto. The sequence goes on from NW_006436007.1 coordinate 83,380, forward strand.
CTTCTGTTGACATCACGGTTTATAGAATTTTCTGTTCTTAATATTTTCCTTTTAAAATTCTACAGATATTGTTCCATTTTCTTCTGGCATATGAGTTGCTAGGGAAATATGCAAGCCACTTAATTTTTTCCTTTGTATTCTGCCTGAATCATCATTATAGGATTTTTTTTCAATGCCCAGAGAAAATAATTTTACCATGATCTGTATCAGCCATTTTCCTATCTATCTATCTATCTATCTATCTATCTATCTATCTATCTATCATCTATCTGTCATCTATTTATCTATTTATCTATCTATAGATCTATCTATCATCAATCATCTATTTCTGGAATACAATAAACCATTTTAATCTATAGATTCATGTTTTTCTTTGTTTCAACAAAATACTCTTGCATTTTAATTTTTTTCTGTTCCAGTAGTTTTGTTTTCTTCCTTGAGTATACTAATTATCCATATGTGATATTTCTAATTCAGAAATCCATATTTATATTTTCTTCAACTGCTTTAATCTCTTTGGCCTTTTCATTGAATTTTATGTAGTTTTGTGTAGAGTTTTTCATGTCTGAGAGTGGCTTTTTAGTCACAAAAAGTTTCTTATAGTTATTTAGATTTTAAGTTAAGGAGTTTAAGTTATAAATATTTATAAATAT
>NW_006436007.1:84069-92049 GCF_000325575.1 Pteropus alecto
AACCAAATATTTTTATAAAAATGAAAACAATTTTGATAAACTAAATGACAGAACAAATTTATTTTTCTTAAACATTTGGTCCTGGTTTTACTCATTTTATTGTTATTGAACATTTAATCTGCATTTATAAATTTTATATATTTTGATTTTCCTTTTAAATTAATTGCAAGTCTTTATTGAGCAAGTTGTAGAGTCACATGCAATTATAAGAAATAATTCAGAGAAACCTCATATATCCTTTACCCAGTTTCACCCAATAGTAACATCTTGCAAGCTACAGTACAATATCACAGCTAAAATACTGACATTAATAAAATCGACCTAACTTTTTCAGATTTTTTTCAGTTTTACTTGTAATTGTGTGTGTATTTAGTTATATATATAACTTTATTACATGTGTAGTTCCTGTATCCATCACCACAGCCAAGATCTAGAACACAAAGGTTCCTCCTATAATTGTTTTAGTTACACCCTTCTACTTCCCTTCTACCTCCCTTCTACCTCCTCTTACCTCCTCACCCCCTACTTCTACTGCTAATTTCTTCTCCATTTCAAAAATTTTGTCTTTTCAAAAAGTTTATATAAATGGAATAGACTAAGTAAACTTTTCAGGAGTGGAGTTTTTCACTAAGTTGTCGAATGTATGTGTGCAAAGTTGTTTATTGTATTTCTTTATTACACTTTCGATGTCTGTAGGGTCTGTAATGATATCCCATTTCATTCCTGATATTGGTAATTTGTGTCTTCTCTCTTTTGTTCTTATCATTTTTGTTAAAGCTTTATCAATTTTATTGGTATTTTCAAATCGACTCTTCATGTTATTTTCTCTGTTGTTTTTCTGTTGTCAGTTTCATTGATTTCTTCTCTTGTTTTCATTCTTCCTACTTTCTTTTGAGTTTATTATATTCTTTTTTTTTCTTTCGGTTTGACACTTTTCTTTTTTTCCTAATGTACACATCTAGTGCTATAAATTTCCCTTTCAGCACTGCTTACCTCTATCCCACAGATTTTGATATGTTCTATTAATTTTCATTCCATTCAATGTAATTTTTAAAAATTTCCTTTGGGAGTTCCTCTTTGACCCATGAATTATTTAAAAGTGTGTTGTTTACTTTCCAAATGTTTGGAGACTTTTCTACTATTTTTCTGTTACTCATCTCCAGTTTGATTCCACTCTGGTCAGAGAACATACTGTATGATTTCAATTCTTTTCAATTTGTTGAGATATGCTTTATGGTCTAGAATACGATTTATCTTGGAAGATATTCCATGTTACTTAAAAAGTTGTTGGGTGGAGTGTTTCAATATGTCGATTAGATCCTATTGATTAATGGTGTTGTTGAGTTCTATATCCTTGCTGATTTTCTGTTCAGTTGTTCTATTAATTGGAGGGGAGAGGAAGTGAGGGAGAGAGAAAGAGGAGTCAAAATCTTTACTTATAATTGTGGATTTATTTATTTCTCCTTTCAGTTCTATGAATTTTTGCTTTACATATTCCTATTTGGTTTTGTGCTTACACATTTCGAATTTCTATGTCTCTTTGGTGAATTGAGCCTCTTATCATTATATAATGTTCCCCTTTGTCTCAGGTAATTTTCTTTGCTCTGAAGTCTACCTTATCTGAAGTTAATATAACCACACCTACTTTTCTTTGATTAATGTTTGCACGATTGGTCTTTTTTCATCCTTTTACTTTCAACCTGCCTATATTTTTATATTTGAAGTAAGCTTCTTGCAGCCAGCAAATATTTGAATCATGTTTTTAAATTGACATCTTTTTCTCTTAATTGGGGTATTTAGAACATTTACATTTAGCATAATTATTGATATGTTAGGGTCTACGTCTTCTATTTTATATTTTGTTTTCTGTTTTTCATTTTCCTGTTTCCTGTCTTCCTGTAGGTTCCTTGAACATTTTTAAAAATTCTATTTTGCTTTATCCATAGTATTTTGTTTTATTTTATTTTATTTTTATTTTTTAGATGAGGCAACCTTGGTTGACCTCACAGATTGAAGGACCTTGCCAGCTTATAATCTCTTATTTTCTAATTTTTTTTTTATGCCTTTTCCTTTATAAGTAAGGTTAAGACTTTTTTCTGGCTGCTTTCAAAATTTTCTTTGTATTTAGTTTTCAGAATTTTAATAATGATGTGTATTAGCTTGGATTTCTGTGTTTTTTGTTTTTTTTTTTCTTCTTGAATCTGTTGGTTTATGTCTGAAAATTTTGGAGTTTACAGTCACTATTTCTTCAAGTACTTTGTTAACCTTACATTCTTTCTCCTCTCTTTCTGGAGTTCTGATGACATAAATGTTAAATATTTTTGTTATAGTCTTACAGATCCGTTAGTTTCTTGTTTTCAGTGACTTTTCTCTCCTGTTGCTTAGTTTGGGTAATTTCTATTGTTCTATCTTCCAGTTCACAGACTCTTTCCTTTTCCTTTTCCATTCTGCTACTGAGCTTTTTATTCAAAAATTGTATTTTTTTCAATTCTAAAATTTCCTTTTGGTCCTTGTTTTTATATCTTCTATGCCTTTGCTGAGACTATTTTTTCATTTATTTCAAGTGCGTTGATAATTGCTTGTTGAAGCATTTCTATCATGGCTGCTCTAAAATCTTTGTGATATAGCATTTTTGGCATCTTGGCATCTGCAGGTATTGACTGTTCCCCGCCCCCCCCCAAGTGATTTTTGATTGAATCCTGGACATCTTGGGCATTATGTTATGAAATTCTGGTTCTTATTTATATCTCTGGTTTAGCTCTCTTTTTCTGACACCACTCCAGCAGGGGAATGGGGAGCACTGCCTTGTTACTGCCAAGTCGGGGTTACAGTCCAGGTTCTCTACCCGAGGTGGGGACTCTTCATTACTGTTAGGTAGAAATGGGAGTCCTGGTTTCCACCGAGGCCTCCATAGATCCTTTTCTGGCTGGGACAGGTGGAAGTGCCTTGATGTTGCTCCCACCTTGGCCCCCACTGACACCACCAGGGTGGGATGGCCTCTTGATATCTTGGTGGTGGAGAAAGTCCTACTGTCCACCATGCCTCCTCTGACAGCACTCCAGTGGGGAGGGCAAGGGGGAGGGAGCCTTTTTGCTGCTGGGCGGAGGTGGAAGTCAGGTTGTTCAATGGCCTCTAGGAGCTGGATCTCATTACTGCCCCGGGGGCATCAAAATCCCAGCTCCCCAGTTGGCCTTCTCTGACATGGTCTTGGTGGGAAGATTGTGGCACTTCATTACAACCTGCGGAGGGGACAATGTAGGTTCATACTTGGCCTTTGCTTGTGTGAGTAGGAATGGTGTTTGCCTGAGATAAAGCAGTTATTGTCTCGAAGTGTTCTGTCTTGCTAGTTTGCCCCTTTGGCTTGAGAGAAAAAAGGCTTTTGTTGGGGTGGGGTTATTTTTAGTTTGTGTCCATTGGTGTTTCTGGGTTGCTGGCTTCTTCAAGCTCCAAGTCTGGAAATCTGAGGCATGAAGAACACCCAGGAAACTTACCACTTTGTTGTTCCTTGGAATCCAAGGTCCCGAGCTGGTCTGCCTTCTTCTCTCCACCTTTCAGAGTCTCCTTAAGTTTGTTTCATATATAATGTCCAAGGTGTGTAGTTGTATTTATCGAAAGAAATGAGGAAAAGTATATTTATTCCATCTTCCCAGAAGTCCTGATTTTTTTCTTATACATATCAAATGGACAACCCAGCAGGCAATGAAGCAGACCTTCTAGTGTGCTGTATTTAAACAACTCTTGTTGATCTTAAATATTGTGAATCTGGTTCTCTTTAACATTATAATATTATTTACAAACTTCATCAAATACCCCTACATCTACCCATTTAAAATTGTAAGTGTGAAATTCATTTCACTTTTTAAATTGGAATCACCACCTAATGCGTTAGAGTCTCTAAAATGCAAAACTATGTAAACATTACAAGGACCTTTAATGACAGACATAAACTGGATATTATAAAACTCACATTAAACATGGAGAGAATAGCTTGTCACCTCAAGCTAGTACCTGGGTAGACAGTTCAGTGCCTGTGTTACCATCTCGGACAGGTTGAGGTGGCTTAGAGTGAGGAGATGTGACACTGGGACAAAGACTCCAGAGCTGCAGGTGCCCACAGGTACACTGGGCTGCAATTTAGGGTCACTATGGCAGCAGGGGCCTTTAGTTCCTTCCCTTCAGACGGGACTGTTTGCAACCCCATGTCCCTTGCACTCAACCTTTTCATAATCTTTCAATCATATCTCCTGTTTTAGGTCAAAGTCTACAATGCACATCTAGCATGCTTCTCTAACTGACCAATTCATCTAATTTATCGAATTCCCGACTTCTGTGTCTGGCTACTGGCCACAGTGTCAAAGCAATTCTAATGCCATTCTAAAGATGGAAAATCTTAATTTTGATTTGTTTAGGAGTATGGATATGGCAGTGAGGTGAGATCTGGATTTGAGCGATTTGCAGATCTTCCCTTAGTAGCTGGGTGCCCTTGGTGAAACCTCAGGTTATTGTCCTACGATAAGGGTAACAATCTTCATTCGAAGGGGCTGCTGCAAAGCTTAAATATGTGCAGTTTATATGGCAAGCTTTATGTAAATGGTAGTTATCTTCATTTTCACAAGCTTTTCCTCCATGCCACTGGTTTGTTTTCAGCATCGTTGGCTCTCGTTTTTGCTGCTTCTATGATGAACATGATTGCCTCTTTTATATCTTTTTGTGGCTCTGATAGTTCTCTTTCATCTCAGTCTGTTGGTTTATCTGTTGTGATGTGGAAATCAGGTTTACTTTGATATCCTTGGGAATGCGAAGTAGCTATTAACTGAAATTTTCTTCTTTTTCCCCAAGAGAATATTCCAATACACTCTTATCCTCTCTTTCTTGCTATGCTTTTTCCTTTTATTTTGCTGTAGAAATTCTGCATATGCTTTGTACTGATTTTTGTTCTAGTTACTCTTCTCTGAATGGGGACCATTCTATCCTCGCCTGCTATTTGTCCTCAAATAGTGTGGATAGATGTGCTTTGATCCCCTTCATCATTTACTAGGCATCCCATAGTGGAGGTCTGAGTGCTGACACTTCTTTTCTGTTCAGCCTCAGAATTACTTGAAGAAGCAGTGGTGGAAACTGGGTTCATGGGCAGCCTTCCTCTGAGAGCTTTGTTTCTGAATGTGTTGAACTCCTCTATTAAGGACCAGCTCTAAAGAGGTGGGGCGTGCTTGTTTCCTGAGTTTTTGGTTTGTCCCTCTGTTTTGGGGAGAGATGGCCACTTCGTTGAGGAGGTTGAGCCTTTGTTTTCTGAGTCAGCATGCATATTTCTTCCAGGCTGTATCCGGTCCATAGCTGCTAAGAGGGTTTGTCTCCTAGCCTCACACCTCCCAGTCAGGGAAGCTGGTCAGAAAAAACGGTGCAGGTGTGCCGTCACCCAGCACTCTCTCAGGCCTGCTCCTACTTCAGTTAAGGCAGCATGAATGTGGGTGGGGCTGGCGGAATCAGAACCCAAATGGGTGTCCCTGTTCTTCCTGCTGCCTTCTCACCCTTTGCCCCACAGAAGCTGGATGCATCTCCAGGCTAAAAGCTGGGGGCAGGGGATCCGTCGGGCCTTCAGAATCTTCTCTCACAATTAGTCCTCCCCACACCCAAAAGGCTCATGACTTCGCTTCCTCAGTTCTCTTTGCATTTAGTCCCGTCTTTAGTTTTTTTATTCTTAAAAAAAAAAAAAAACCAGTCCTCCCCACACCCAAAAGGCTCATGACTTCACTTCCTCAGTTGTCTTTGCATTTAGTCCCGTCTTTAGTCTTTTTATTCTTAAAAAAAAAAAAAAAAACCATTGGAAAGATAATTTTCATAAATATGATATAATACTACCACCTTTTAAAGAAATACTGTAGGAAAAAATTGCAAGAAAGCAAATGCATCTTAATTTTTCTCCATTTTTCTCTTAGGCATTTTCTCTCATCGGCCTTTGGAGGTACGCTGTCCCTCTGACCTTGTCCATATCCTACTGCAGGGCCTTTCAGACTGTCCCACTTCTGTACCAAAACTTTGGTTTTAAAGACCGTTAGCTCAGGACCCTGCGTGGCTCTGGGCTTCTGCATTCAGGATGATCAAGGGCTTACGTTTCAGCATCTTTCAGGGAACATGAGAATTTCAACTCTGGTCTTCTAGATTACTGGAGCCCATCTCGTAGGCTGTCCCATGGCAAGAATTTCAAGCCCTATTTAAGATGGGTGCTGGACTTTTTTCTGAACGTAGCAAGGTAGTATAATTTGATGGCCTGCAAATCACTATGCTAGTGACTTTCCCATGCTGTTACCCACAAGACTAGTACACCTTGTCAGCGACCCCTTGGTGTGGGTTGGACCTCTTCGCAGGTTCCATCAATGAGGGCCAACGAAGGGCAGTGATTCGCAAAAGGTGGAGAAATACATTCTTTAGAGCTGGTCCGTGATAGAGGAGTTGAACACATTCAAAAACAAAGCTCTCAGAGGAAGGCTGTCCATGAACACAGTTTTCGCCAGAGCTTCTTCAGGTAATTCAGAGTGTCCAAAAACTACCTTTCTCTTTATTCCCTAGAGAAGAAGACAACGAACCGGAAAGTCAGGTACCCGCGCAATCTAGTATATAGGTGCCACTCAAAAGTGTTGTCTGGATTTAACTGATCCTAGGACACAGTGTGCGCTCACGGGCAAAAAAAACCTCAATTACACGCCCCTCAGCCATTTTTGCGATGCCTCCCCCGGGCCGCGCGGGGGCGCTGCGGCTCCGCGAAGGCCCGGACGGTGGTCAGGCGCGACGGGGCGCGAAGGGGCGCACAGGCTTCTGGGGAACCTCGGGGCGGCGACTGCGCGCTGGGTGGTCGCGGTGAGTGCGGTGAACCGGCCGGGGGCAGGTCACCTCTCTCGGGGCCGGCTCGCACCCTCCGTCCTCTAGCTCCCGAACAGCGGAGGGCCAGCTGCGCCTGCCGAGCAGGCCCGAGGCGGCCCCCGCCTCCCCGACTCCGCACCAGGGCCGAGAGTCCCGAGGCCGGGGCAGCGCACGGAACACGGGCATGAGCGCCCTGCAGCATCCCGCCGTGGTGCGGGGGCAGCGCGCTGAGGCCCGGGCGTGGAGCCCCTCCCGTGCCCCGCTGCTGCCGTGCCCCGCTGCTGCCGTGCCTGGGGACCTGGGCTCGTCCCTTCCCCATCTCTGAGCCTGCTTCTCTCTTGTCAGAAGAGAGACGTGGGCCACGATGTCTCTGAGTCCCTTGCAGCACCGACACTGCGGGGCTGGGGTGGCTCGAGAGGTTCGTTCTCTGACCCGGGCCTTGGCCGTCTGCCCTACAGGCTCTTCCACCTGTCACCCTGGCCCTTCTCTGCTTGGACGGTGTCTTCCTCTCCCCGACCGAGAATGACTTTGTGCACCAGGTCCAGGAGGAGCTGGACCGCTTCTTGCTGCAGAAGCAGCTGTCAAAGTAAGCTGGGACGAGGATGGTGGAGGGGCACGCCCTGCAGCTAGGAAGGACAGGGTGCACCCGGTCCCCTCTGCCCCTTTCCCCAGTGGTGCATCCAGGGTCACTGGCCTGCAGCTGGCTCTGACCTTGGCCTTTAGGTTTAACAATCTGCCCTCTGGCTTCTCCCGGCTACATTTTTTCCTGTATAATTCTGAGCACCACCCTACAACTGAAGGGGCGCCAGGGGCTGCACGTGGAGTCCCTGCTCAGCGCTCCTTCCCGTCCCTTCGCAGGGTACTTCTTTTCCCCCCACTCTCCAGTCGCCTGCGGTACCTGATCCATAGAACAGCAGAGAATTTTGATCTTTTGAGCAGCTTCTCTGTTGGGGAGGGCTGGAAGAGGAGGACGGTCATCTGTCACCTGGATGTCAGGTGTGTATCCTTCCACCTTGGAAGGCCCTGTGCGGTTCCTTGTGGTGGGTGAGTGAGTTGGCCAGCCCCTGGGAGGGGAGAGCTTGTCAGGGAACCAGGGCCAGGAACCCCCCAGGCTGCTGACTC